>NW_027150173.1:0-71000 GCF_031143425.1 Pleurodeles waltl | reverse complement strand
TCGAGGTGTATGTCTTGTCTACAATGATTAAGAAGAATACAGAGGGACCTGTGAAATAACTGGCCGAAATAGCTCAGTTGGGAGAGCGTTAGACTGAGGATCTAAATGTCCCTGGTTCAATCCCGGGTTTCGGCAAAACTCAGAAGACAGCTTGATAGGTGTGTTTCTTTCTTGGCTTCTGGTGATGTTTTATTTAATTGATAAAACCTTTCATCAACCTAATTGACATACCATCAGTACAAGACAGTACTTGTTTTCTATCTTCCTTTCAAAATGGATTCCACCTCTCTTGCCTTCAGCTTTGACTTCCATTATTTACTGTTTCTATCTTGATTTTTAGGTAACCCGCAGTCTGCATCAGTCTCCATCTTCCCTTGAACCAAAGTGTCGGATGAAATAGCTTGCTTACTCATGCCACACATTTCTGTGCATTAGATTGCTAGCCTATTTAGAGTTTAGAAAAAAAGAAATACCTAGCTTGCACAATAAAAAACGAATTCCCTAATTACACCCAGTTAACTGGAGAAGGATACAGCAAAGTTTAAGACATAGCTGAACCCTCACAGTGAATGATTTAGACTTCTGTGTCTTGTCTACAATGATTAAAAATGATACTGAAAGGTTTTCATGACACCTGGCTAAAATATCTCAGTTGCGAGAATGTTAGACTAAAGATAAAAAAGGTCCTTGGTTCAATCCTGGGTTGTGCCAAAGACCAAGCACTCAGCTTGTTAGGCATGTTTCTTTCTTGGAGTCACTCTCAAGTGACATTTTATTTCATTGATAAAAACTTGCATCAACCTGATCGACATGCCATCGGTACAAAAGAGCACTTATTTTCTATCTTCCTTTCAAAATGGCTTCCACCTCTCTTGCCTTCAGCTTTGACTTCCATTATTTCCCGTTTGTATCTTGATTTTGATGTAAACCGTAGGCGGCGTCATCTTCCATTTTCCCATGAGCCAAACTGTCAGATGATATAGCTTGCTTAGTCATGCCACACATTTCTGTTTATGAGAGTGGTAGCCTATTCAGAGTTTAGAAAAAAAGAAGTACCTAGCTCGCGTAGCAAAAAAGTAAAGGAGTAATTGCCCCCAGTTAGCTACAGAAGGATACAGCAAAGTGTAACACATAGCTGTACCCTCACAGTGAATGATTGCGACTTATATTTCTTGTCTACAATGATTAACAATAATAAGGAAGGCACTGTGAAAAAACGGGCTGAAAGAGCTCAGTTGCGAGGACGTCAAACTTTAGATCTAAGGGTCCCTGGTTAAATCCTTGGTTTGGTCAAAGACTGAGCAGCTAGTTCGTCATGCAAGTTTCTTTTTTGGAGTCAGCTTCCGGTGACGTTTTATTTAATTAATAAAACCTTTCATCAACCTAATTGACATACCATCAGTACAAGACAGTACGTGTTTTCTATCTTCCTTTGAAAATGGATTCCACCTCTCTTGCCTTCAGCTTTGACTTCCATTATTTGCCGTTTCTATCTCGATTTTAGGGTAAACTGTAGCCTGCATCATTTTCCATCTAACCTTGGACCAAAGTGTCAGATGATATAGCTTGCTTCCTCATGCCACACATTTCTGTGTATTAGATTGCTAGCCTATTTAGCGTTTAGAAAAAAAGAAATACCTAGCTTGCGCAATAAAAAATAAATTGACTAATTGTGCCCAGTTAGCTGCAGAAGGATACAGCATACTTTAACACATAGATGTACCCTCCTAGTGATTGATCAGATGCCCACTTGTTGCCTGCAATGATTAAGAATCATCAGGAAGGTATTCTCTGACAACTGGCCGAAATAGCTCATTTGGGAGAGCGTTAAACTGAAGATCTAAAGCTCTCTGGTTCAATCCCGGGTTTTGGCAAGGACTGAGCACCTAGCTAATTAGGTGTAGTTCTCTCTTGGAGTCAGCTTCAGTAGACATTTTAGTTCATAGATGAAACCTTTTAATAACCTGTTCGACATACCATCAGTAGAGCACAGCACTTGCGTTCTATCTTCCTTTCAAAATGGCTTCCACCTCTCTTGCCTTCAGCTTTGACTTCCATTATTTCCAGTTTCTATCTTGATTTTAATGTAAACCTTAGGCTGCATCATCTTCCATTTTCCCATGAACCAAGCTGTCAGATGATATAGCTTGCTTACTCATCCCACACATTTGTGTGCCTATTCAGAGTTTGGAATAAAAGAAGTACCTAGGTTGCGCACCAAAAAAGTAAATGAGTAATTGCACCCAGTTAGCTGCAGAAGGATACCGGAAGTTTAAGACATAGCTGTACCCTCAAAGTGAATGATTTCGAGGTGTATGTCTTGTCTACAATGATTAAGAAGAATACGGAGGGACATGTGAAATAAGTGGCCGAAATAGCTCAGTTGGGAGAGCGTTAGACTGAAGATCTAAAGGTCCCTGGTTCAATCCCGGGTTTCGGCAAAGACTCAGAAGACAGCTTGTTAGGCGTGTTTCTTTCTTGGATTCAGCTTCTGGTGACGTTTTATTTAATTGATAAAACCTTTCATCAACCTAATTGACATACCATCAGTACAAGACAGTACGTGTTTTCTATCTTCCTTTGAAAATGGTTTCCACCTCTCTTGCCTTCAGCTTTGACTTCGATTATTTGCCGTTTCTATCTCGATTTTAGGGTAAACTGTAGCCTGCATCATTTTCCATCTAACCTTGGACCAAAGTGTCAGATGATATAGCTTGCTTCCTCATGCCACACATTTCTGTGTATTAGATTGCTAGCCTATTTAGCGTTTAGAAAAAAAGAAATACCTAGCTTGCGCAATAAAAAATAAATTGACTAATTGTGCCCAGTTAGCTGCAGAAGGATACAGCATACTTTAACACATAGATGTACCCTCCTAGTGATTGATCAGATGCCCACTTGTTGCCTACAATGATTAAGAATCATCAGGAAGGTATTCTCTGACAACTGGCCGAAATAGCTCAGTTGGGAGAGCGTTAGACTGAAGATCTAAAGGTCCCTGGTTCAATCCCGGGTTTCGGCAAGGACTGAGCACCTAGCTAATTAGGTGTAGTTCTCTCTTGGAGTCAGCTTCAGTAGACATTTTAGTTCATAGATGAAACCTTTCAATAACCTGATCGACATACCATCAGTAGAGCACAGCACTTGCGTTCTATCTTCCTTTCAAAATGGCTTCCACCTCTGTTGCCTTCAGCTTTGACTTCCATTATTTCCAGTTTGTATCTTGATTTTAATGTAAAGCTTAGGCTGCATCATCTTCTATTTTCCCATGAACCAAGCTGTCAGATGATATAGCTTGCTTACTCATCCCACACATTTGTGTGCCTATTCAGAGTTTGGAATAAAAGAAGTACCTAGGTTGCGCACCAAAAAAGTAAATGAGTAAATGCACCCAGTTAGCTGCAGAAGGATACCGGAAGTTTAAGACATAGCTGTACCATCAAAGTGAATGATTTGGAGGTGTATGTCTTGTCTACAATGATTAAGAAGAAAACGGAGGGAGCTGTGAAATAACTGGCCGAAATAGCTCAGTTGGGAGAGCGTTAGACTGAAGATCTAAAGGTCCCTGGTTCAATCCCGGGTTTCGGCAAAGACTCAGAAGACAGCTTTTTAGGCGTGTTTCTTTCTTGGATTCAGCTTCTGGTGACGTTTTATTTAATTGATAAAACCTTTCATCAACCTAATTGACATACCATCAGTACAAGACAGTACTTGTTTTCTATCTTCCTTTCAAAATGGATTCCACCTCTCTTGCCTTCAGCTTTGACTTCCATTATTTACTGTTTCTATCTTGATTTTTAGGTAACCCGCAGTCTGCATCAGTCTCCATCTTCCCTTGAACCAAAGTGTCGGATGAAATAGCTTGCTTACTCATGCCACACATTTCTGTGCATTAGATTGCTAGCCTATTTAGAGTTTAGAAAAAAAGAAATACCTAGCTTGCAGAATAAAAAACAAATTCCCTAATTACACCCAGTTAACTGGAGAAGGATACAACAAAGTTTAAGACATAGCTGTACCCTCACAGTGAATGATTTAGACTTCTGTGTCTTGTCTACAATGATTAAAAATGATACGGAAAGCTTTTCATGACACCTGGCTAAAATATCTCAGTTAGGATAATGTTAGACTAAAGATAAAAAAGGTCCTTGGTTCAATCCTGGGTTGTGCCAAAGACCAAGCAGTCAGCTTGTTAGGCATGTTTCTTTCTTGGAGTCACTCTCAAGTGACATTTTATTTCATTGATAAAAACTTGCATCAACCTGATCGACATGCCATCGGTACAAAAGAGAACTTATTTTCTATCTTCCTTTCAAAATGGCTTCCACCTCTCTTGCCTTCAGCTTTGACTTCCATTATTTCCCGTTTCTATCTTGATTTTAATGTAAACCGTAGCCGGCGTCATCTTCCATTTTCCCATGAGCCAAACTGTCAGATGATATAGCTTGCTTGGTCATGCTACACATTTCTGTTTATGAGAGTGGTAGCCTATTCAGAGTTTAGAAAAAAAGAAGTACCTACCTCGCGTAGCAAAAAAGTAAAGGAGTAATTGCCCCCAGTTAGCTACAGAAGGATACAGCAAAGTGTAACACATAGCTGTACCCTCACAGTGAATGATTGCGACTTATATTTCTTGTCTACAATGATTAACAATAATAAAGAAGGCACTGTGAAAAAACGGGCTGAAAGAGCTCAGTTGCGAGGACGTCAAACTTTAGATCTAAGGGTTCCTGGTTAAATCCTTGGTTTGGTCAAAGACTGAGCAGCTAGTTCGTCAGGCAAGTTTCTTTTTTGGAGTCAGCTTCCGGTGACGTTTTATTTAATTAATAAAACCTTTCATCAACCTAATTGACATACCATCAGTACAAGACAGTACGTGTTTTCTATCTTTCTTTGAAAATGGATTCCACCTCTCTTGCCTTCAGCTTTGACTTCCATTATTTGCCGTTTCTATCTCGATTTTAGGGTAAACTGTAGCCTGCATCATTTTCCATCTAACCTTGGACCAAAGTGTCAGATGATATAGCTTGCTTCCTCATGCCACACATTTCTGTGTATTAGATTGCTAGCCTATTTAGCGTTTAGAAAAAAAGAAATACCTAGCTTGCGCAATAAAAAATAAATTGACTAATTGTGCCCAGTTAGCTGCAGAAGGATACAGCATACTTTAACACATAGATGTACCCTCCTAGTGATTGATCAGATGCCCACTTGTTGCCTGCAATGATTAAGAATCATCAGGAAGGTATTCTCTGACAACTGGCCGAAATAGCTCATTTGGGAGAGCGTTAAACTGAAGATCTAAAGCTCTCTGGTTCAATCCCGGGTTTTGGCAAGGACTGAGCACCTAGCTAATTAGGTGTAGTTCTCTCTTGGAGTCAGCTTCAGTAGACATTTTAGTTCATAGATGAAACCTTTTAATAACCTGTTCGACATACCATCAGTAGAGCACAGCACTTGCGTTCTATCTTCCTTTCAAAATGGCTTCCACCTCTCTTGCCTTCAGCTTTGACTTCCATTATTTCCAGTTTCTATCTTGATTTTAATGTAAACCTTAGGCTGCATCATCTTACATTTTCCCATGAACCAAGCTGTCAGATGATATAGCTTGCTTACTCATCCCACACATTTGTGTGCCTATTCAGAGTTTGGAATAAAAGAAGTACCTAGGTTGCGCACCAAAAAAGTAAAGGAGTAATTGCACCCAGTTAGCTGCAGAAGGATACCGGAAGTTTAAGACATAGCTGTACCCTCAAAGTGAATGATTTCGAGGTGTATGTCTTGTCTACAATGATTAAGAAGAATACGGAGGGACCTGTGAAATAAGTGGCCGAAATAGCTCAGTTGGGAGAGCGTTAGATTGAAGATCTAAAGGTCCCTGGTTCAATCCCGGGTTTTGGCAAGGACTGAGCACCTAGCTAATTAGGTGTAGTTCTCTCTTGGAGTCAGCTTCAGTAGACATTTTAGTTCATAGATGAAACCTTTTAATAACCTGATCAACATACCATCAGTAGAGCACAGCACTTGCGTTCTATCTTCCTTTCAAAATGGCTTCCACCTCTGTTGCCTTCAGCTTTGACTTCCATTATTTCCAGTTTCTATCTTGATTTTAATTTAAAGCTTAGGCTGCATCATCTTCCATTTTCCCATGAACCAAGCTGTCAGATGATATAGCTTGCTTACTCATCCCACACATTTGTGTGCCTATTCAGAGTTTGGAATAAAAGAAGTACCTAGGTTGCGCACCAAAAAAGTAAATGAGTAATTGCACCCAGTTAGCTGCAGAAGGATACCGGAAGTTTAAGACATAGCTGTACCCTCAAAGTGAATGATTTCGGGGTGTATGTCTTGTCTACAATGATTAAGAAAAATACGGAGGGACCTGCGCAATAAGTGGCCGAAATAGCTCAGTTGGGAGAGCGTTAGACTGAAGATCTAAAGGTCCCTGGTTCAATCCCGGGTTTCGGCAAAGACTCAGAAGACAGCTTGTTAGGCGTGTTTCTTTCTTGGATTCAGCTTCCGGTGACGTTTTATTTAATTGATAAAACCTTTCATCAACCTAATTGACATACCATCAGTACAAGACAGTACTTGTTTTCTAACTTCCTTTCAAAATGGATTCCACCTCTCTTGCCTTCAGCTTTGACTTCGATTATTTGCCGTTTCTATCTCGATTTTAGGGTAAACTGTAGCCTGCATCATTTTCCATCTAACCTTGGACCAAAGTGTCAGATGATATAGCTTGCTTCCTCATGCCACACATTTCTGTGTATTAGATTGCTAGCCTATTTAGCGTTTAGAAAAAAAGAAATACCTAGCTTGCGCAATAAAAAATAAATTGACTAATTGTGCCCAGTTAGCTGCAGAAGGATACAGCATACTTTAACACATAGATGTACCCTCCTAGTGATTGATCAGATGCCCACTTGTTGCCTACAATGATTAAGAATCATCAGGAAGGTATTCTCTGACAACTGGCCGAAATAGCTCAGTTGGGAGAGCGTTAGACTGAAGATCTAAAGGTCCCTGGTTCAATCGCGGGTTTCGGCAAGGACTGAGCACCTAGCTAATTAGGTGTAGTTCTCTCTTGGAGTCAGCTTCAGTAGACATTTTAGTTCATAGATGAAACCTTTTAATAACCTGATCGACATACCATCAGTAGAGCACAGCACTTGCGTTCTATCTTCCTTTCAAAATGGCTTCCACCTCTCTTGCCTTCAGCTTTGACTTCCATTATTTCCAGTTTCTATCTTGATTTTAATGTAAAGCTTAGGCTGCATCATCTTCCATTTTCCCATGAACCAAGCTGTCAGATGATATAGCTTGCTTACTCATCCCACACATTTGTGTGCCTATTCAGAGTTTGGAATAAAAAAAAAGTACCTAGGTTGCGCACCAAAAAAGTAAATGAGTAATTTCACCCAGTTAGCTGCAGAAGGATACCGGAAGTTTAAGACATAGCTGTACCCTCAAAGTGAATGATTTCGAGGTGTATGTCTTGTCTACAATGATTAAGAAGAATACAGAGGGACCTGTGAAATAACTGGCCGAAATAGCTCAGTTGGGAGAGGTTAGACTGAAGATCTAAAGGTCCCTGGTTCAATCCTGGGTTTCGGCAAAACTCAGAAGACAGCTTGTTAGGTGTGTTTCTTTCTTGGATTCAGCTTCTGGTGATGTTTTATTTAATTGATAAAACCTTTCATCAACCTAATTGACATACCATCAGTACAAGACAGTACTTGTTTTCTATCTTCCTTTCAAAATGGATTCCACCTCTCTTGCCTTCAGCTTTGACTTCCATTATTTACTGTTTCTATCTTGATTTTTAGGTAACCCGCAGTCTGCATCAGTCTCCATCTTCCCTTGAACCAAAGTGTCGGATGAAATAGCTTGCTTACTCATGCCACACATTTCTGTGCATTAGATTGCTAGCCTATTTAGAGTTTAGAAAAAAAGAAATACCTAGCTTGCAGAATAAAAAACAAATTCCCTAATTACACCCAGTTAACTGGAGAAGGATACAACAAAGTTTAAGACATAGCTGTACCCTCACAGTGAATGATTTAGACTTCTGTGTCTTGTCTACAATGATTAAAAATGATACGGAAAGCTTTTCATGACACCTGGCTAAAATATCTCAGTTAGGATAATGTTAGACTAAAGATAAAAAAGGTCCTTGGTTCAATCCTGGGTTGTGCCAAAGACCAAGCAGTCAGCTTGTTAGGCATGTTTCTTTCTTGGAGTCACTCTCAAGTGACATTTTATTTCATTGATAAAAACTTGCATCAACCTGATCGACATGCCATCGGTACAAAAGAGAACTTATTTTCTATCTTCCTTTCAAAATGGCTTCCACCTCTCTTGCCTTCAGCTTTGACTTCCATTATTTCCCGTTTCTATCTTGATTTTAATGTAAACCGTAGCCGGCGTCATCTTCCATTTTCCCATGAGCCAAACTGTCAGATGATATAGCTTGCTTGGTCATGCTACACATTTCTGTTTATGAGAGTGGTAGCCTATTCAGAGTTTAGAAAAAAAGAAGTACCTACCTCGCGTAGCAAAAAAGTAAAGGAGTAATTGCCCCCAGTTAGCTACAGAAGGATACAGCAAAGTGTAACACATAGCTGTACCCTCACAGTGAATGATTGCGACTTATATTTCTTGTCTACAATGATTAACAATAATAAAGAAGGCACTGTGAAAAAACGGGCTGAAAGAGCTCAGTTGCGAGGACGTCAAACTTTAGATCTAAGGGTTCCTGGTTAAATCCTTGGTTTGGTCAAAGACTGAGCAGCTAGTTCGTCAGGCAAGTTTCTTTTTTGGAGTCAGCTTCCGGTGACGTTTTATTTAATTAATAAAACCTTTCATCAACCTAATTGACATACCATCAGTACAAGACAGTACGTGTTTTCTATCTTTCTTTGAAAATGGATTCCACCTCTCTTGCCTTCAGCTTTGACTTCCATTATTTGCCGTTTCTATCTCGATTTTAGGGTAAACTGTAGCCTGCATCATTTTCCATCTAACCTTGGACCAAAGTGTCAGATGATATAGCTTGCTTCCTCATGCCACACATTTCTGTGTATTAGATTGCTAGCCTATTTAGCGTTTAGAAAAAAAGAAATACCTAGCTTGCGCAATAAAAAATAAATTGACTAATTGTGCCCAGTTAGCTGCAGAAGGATACAGCATACTTTAACACATAGATGTACCCTCCTAGTGATTGATCAGATGCCCACTTGTTGCCTGCAATGATTAAGAATCATCAGGAAGGTATTCTCTGACAACTGGCCGAAATAGCTCATTTGGGAGAGCGTTAAACTGAAGATCTAAAGCTCTCTGGTTCAATCCCGGGTTTTGGCAAGGACTGAGCACCTAGCTAATTAGGTGTAGTTCTCTCTTGGAGTCAGCTTCAGTAGACATTTTAGTTCATAGATGAAACCTTTTAATAACCTGTTCGACATACCATCAGTAGAGCACAGCACTTGCGTTCTATCTTCCTTTCAAAATGGCTTCCACCTCTCTTGCCTTCAGCTTTGACTTCCATTATTTCCAGTTTCTATCTTGATTTTAATGTAAACCTTAGGCTGCATCATCTTACATTTTCCCATGAACCAAGCTGTCAGATGATATAGCTTGCTTACTCATCCCACACATTTGTGTGCCTATTCAGAGTTTGGAATAAAAGAAGTACCTAGGTTGCGCACCAAAAAAGTAAAGGAGTAATTGCACCCAGTTAGCTGCAGAAGGATACCGGAAGTTTAAGACATAGCTGTACCCTCAAAGTGAATGATTTCGAGGTGTATGTCTTGTCTACAATGATTAAGAAGAATACGGAGGGACCTGTGAAATAAGTGGCCGAAATAGCTCAGTTGGGAGAGCGTTAGATTGAAGATCTAAAGGTCCCTGGTTCAATCCCGGGTTTTGGCAAGGACTGAGCACCTAGCTAATTAGGTGTAGTTCTCTCTTGGAGTCAGCTTCAGTAGACATTTTAGTTCATAGATGAAACCTTTTAATAACCTGATCAACATACCATCAGTAGAGCACAGCACTTGCGTTCTATCTTCCTTTCAAAATGGCTTCCACCTCTGTTGCCTTCAGCTTTGACTTCCATTATTTCCAGTTTCTATCTTGATTTTAATTTAAAGCTTAGGCTGCATCATCTTCCATTTTCCCATGAACCAAGCTGTCAGATGATATAGCTTGCTTACTCATCCCACACATTTGTGTGCCTATTCAGAGTTTGGAATAAAAGAAGTACCTAGGTTGCGCACCAAAAAAGTAAATGAGTAATTGCACCCAGTTAGCTGCAGAAGGATACCGGAAGTTTAAGACATAGCTGTACCCTCAAAGTGAATGATTTCGGGGTGTATGTCTTGTCTACAATGATTAAGAAAAATACGGAGGGACCTGCGCAATAAGTGGCCGAAATAGCTCAGTTGGGAGAGCGTTAGACTGAAGATCTAAAGGTCCCTGGTTCAATCCCGGGTTTCGGCAAAGACTCAGAAGACAGCTTGTTAGGCGTGTTTCTTTCTTGGATTCAGCTTCCGGTGACGTTTTATTTAATTGATAAAACCTTTCATCAACCTAATTGACATACCATCAGTACAAGACAGTACTTGTTTTCTAACTTCCTTTCAAAATGGATTCCACCTCTCTTGCCTTCAGCTTTGACTTCGATTATTTGCCGTTTCTATCTCGATTTTAGGGTAAACTGTAGCCTGCATCATTTTCCATCTAACCTTGGACCAAAGTGTCAGATGATATAGCTTGCTTCCTCATGCCACACATTTCTGTGTATTAGATTGCTAGCCTATTTAGCGTTTAGAAAAAAAGAAATACCTAGCTTGCGCAATAAAAAATAAATTGACTAATTGTGCCCAGTTAGCTGCAGAAGGATACAGCATACTTTAACACATAGATGTACCCTCCTAGTGATTGATCAGATGCCCACTTGTTGCCTACAATGATTAAGAATCATCAGGAAGGTATTCTCTGACAACTGGCCGAAATAGCTCAGTTGGGAGAGCGTTAGACTGAAGATCTAAAGGTCCCTGGTTCAATCGCGGGTTTCGGCAAGGACTGAGCACCTAGCTAATTAGGTGTAGTTCTCTCTTGGAGTCAGCTTCAGTAGACATTTTAGTTCATAGATGAAACCTTTTAATAACCTGATCGACATACCATCAGTAGAGCACAGCACTTGCGTTCTATCTTCCTTTCAAAATGGCTTCCACCTCTCTTGCCTTCAGCTTTGACTTCCATTATTTCCAGTTTCTATCTTGATTTTAATGTAAAGCTTAGGCTGCATCATCTTCCATTTTCCCATGAACCAAGCTGTCAGATGATATAGCTTGCTTACTCATCCCACACATTTGTGTGCCTATTCAGAGTTTGGAATAAAAAAAAAGTACCTAGGTTGCGCACCAAAAAAGTAAATGAGTAATTTCACCCAGTTAGCTGCAGAAGGATACCGGAAGTTTAAGACATAGCTGTACCCTCAAAGTGAATGATTTCGAGGTGTATGTCTTGTCTACAATGATTAAGAAGAATACAGAGGGACCTGTGAAATAACTGGCCGAAATAGCTCAGTTGGGAGAGGTTAGACTGAAGATCTAAAGGTCCCTGGTTCAATCCTGGGTTTCGGCAAAACTCAGAAGACAGCTTGTTAGGTGTGTTTCTTTCTTGGATTCAGCTTCTGGTGATGTTTTATTTAATTGATAAAACCTTTCATCAACCTAATTGACATACCATCAGTACAAGACAGTACTTGTTTTCTATCTTCCTTTCAAAATGGATTCCACCTCTCTTGCCTTCAGCTTTGACTTCCATTATTTACTGTTTCTATCTTGATTTTTAGGTAACCCGCAGTCTGCATCAGTCTCCATCTTCCCTTGAACCAAAGTGTCGGATGAAATAGCTTGCTTACTCATGCCACACATTTCTGTGCATTAGATTGCTAGCCTATTTAGAGTTTAGAAAAAAAGAAATACCTAGCTTGCACAATAAAAAACGAATTCCCTAATTACACCCAGTTAACTGGAGAAGGATACAGCAAAGTTTAAGACATAGCTGTACCCTCACAGTGAATGATTTAGACTTCTGTGTCTTGTCTACAATGATTAAAAATGATACGGAAAGCTTTTCATGACACCTGGTTTAAATATCTCAGTTGGGAGAATGTTAGACTAAAGATAAAAAAGGTCCTTGGTTCAATCCTGGGTTGTGCCAAAGACCAAGCACTCAGCTTGTTAGGCATGTTTCTTTCTTGGAGTCACTCTCAAGTGACATTTTATTTCATTGATAAAAACTTGCATCAACCTGATCGACATGCCATCGGTACAAAAGAGCAATTATTTTCTATCTTCCTTTCAAAATGGCTTCCACCTCTCTTGCCTTCAGCTTTGACTTCCATTATTTCCCGTTTCTATCTTGATTTTAATGTAAACCGTAGCCGGCGTCATCTTCCATTTTCCCATGAGCCAAACTGTCAGATGATATAGCTTGCTTAGTCATGCCACACATTTCTGTTTATGAGAGTGGTAGCCTATTCAGAGTTTAGAAAAAAAGAAGTACCTAGCTCGCGTAGCAAAAAAGTAAAGGAGTAATTGCCCCCAGTTAGCTACAGAAGGATACAGCAAAGTGTAACACATAGCTGTACCCTCACAGTGAATGATTGCGACTTATATTTCTTGTCTACAATGATTAACAATAATAAGGAAGGCACTGTGAAAAAACGGGCTGAAAGAGCTCAGTTGCGAGGACGTCAAACTTTAGATCTAAGGGTCCCTGGTTAAATCCTTGGTTTGGTCAAAGACTGAGCAGCTAGTTCGTCAGGCAAGTTTCTTTTTTGGAGTCAGCTTCCGGTGACGTTTTATTTAATTAATAAAACCTTTCATCAACCTAATTGACATACCATCAGTACAAGACAGTACGTGTTTTCTATCTTCCTTTGAAAATGGATTCCACCTCTCTTGCCTTCAGCTTTGACTTCCATTATTTGCCGTTTCTATCTCGATTTTAGGGTAAACTGTAGCCTGCATCATTTTCCATCTAACCTTGGACCAAAGTGTCAGATGATATAGCTTGCTTCCTCATGCCGCACATTTCTGTGTATTAGATTGCTAGCCTATTTAGCGTTTAGAAAAAAAGAAATACCTAGCTTGCGCAATAAAAAATAAATTGACTAATTGTGCCCAGTTAGCTGCAGAAGGATACAGCATACTTTAACACATAGATGTACCCTCCTAGTGATTGATCAGATGCCCACTTGTTGCCTACAATGATTAAGAATCATCAGGAAGGTATTCTTTGACAACTGGCCGAAATAGCTCAGTTGGGAGAGCGTTAGACTGAAGATCTAAAGGTCCCTGGTTCAATCCCGGGTTTTGGCAAGGAGTGAGCACCTAGCTAATTAGGTGTAGTTCTCTCTTGGAGTCAGCTTCAGTAGACATTTTAGTTCATAGATGAAACCTTTCAATAACCTGATCGACATACCATCAGTAGAGCACAGCACTTGCGTTCTATCTTCCTTTCAAAATGGCTTCCACCTCTCTTGCCTTCAGCTTTGACTTCCATTATTTCCAGTTTCTATCTTGATTTTAATGTAAAGCTTAGGCTGCATCATCTTCTATTTTCCCATGAACCAAGCTGTCAGATGATATAGCTTGCTTACTCATCCCACACATTTGTGTGCCTATTCAGAGTTTGGAATAAAAGAAGTACCTAGGTTGCGCACCAAAAAAGTAAATGAGTAAATGCACCCAGTTAGCTGCAGAAGGATACCGGAAGTTTAAGACACAGCTGTACCCTCAAAGTGAATGATTTCGAGGTGTATGTCTTGTCTACAATGATTAAGAAGAAAACGGAGGGACCTGTGAAATAACTGGCCGAAATAGCTCAGTTGGGAGAGTGTTAGACTGAAGATCTAAAGGTCCCTGGTTCAATCCCGGGTTTCAACAAAGACTCAGAAGGCAGCTTGTTAGGCGTGTTTCTTTCTTGGATTCAGCTTCTGGTGACGTTTTATTTAATTGATAAAACCTTTCATCAACCTAATTGACATACCATCAGTACAAGACAGTACGTGTTTTCTATCTTCCTTTGAAAATGGTTTCCACCTCTCTTGCCTTCAGCTTTGACTTCGATTATTTGCTGTTTCTATCTCGATTTTAGGGTAAACTGTAGCCTGCATCATTTTCCATCTAACCTTGGACCAAAGTGTCAGATGATATAGCTTGCTTCCTCATGCCACACATTTCTGTGTATTAGATTGCTAGCCTATTTAGCGTTTAGAAAAAAAGAAATACCTAGCTTGCGCAATAAAAAATAAATTGACTAATTGTGCCCAGTTAGCTGCAGAAGGATACAGCATACTTTAACACATAGATGTACCCTCCTAGTGATTGATCAGATGCCCACTTGTTGCCTACAATGATTAAGAATCATCAGGAAGGTATTCTCTGACAACGGGCCGAAATAGCTCAGTTGGGAGTGCGTTAGACTGAAGATCTAAAGGTCCCTGGTTCAATCCCGGGTTTCGGCAAGGACTGAGCACCTAGCTAATTAGGTGTAGTTCTCTCTTGGAGTCAGCTTCAGTAGACATTTTAGTTCATAGATGAAACCTTTCAATAACCTGATCGACATACCATCAGTAGAGCACAGCACTTGCGTTCTATCTTCCTTTCAAAATGGCTTCCACCTCTGTTGCCTTCAGCTTTGACTTCCATTATTTCCAGTTTGTATCTTGATTTTAATGTAAAGCTTAGGCTGCATCATCTTCTATTTTCCCATGAACCAAGCTGTCAGATGATATAGCTTGCTTACTCATCCCACACATTTGTGTGCCTATTCAGAGTTTGGAATAAAAGAAGTACCTAGGTTGCGCACCAAAAAAGTAAATGAGTAAATGCACCCAGTTAGCTGCAGAAGGATACCGGAAGTTTAAGACATAGCTGTACCCTCAAAGTGAATGATTTCGGGGTGTATGTCTTGTCTACAATGATTAAGAAGAAAACGGAGGGAGCTGTGAAATAACTGGCCGAAATAGCTCAGTTGGGAGAGCGTTAGACTGAAGATCTAAAGGTCCCTGGTTCAATCCCGGGTTTCGGCAAAGACTCAGAAGACAGCTTTTTAGGCGTGTTTCTTTCTTGGATTCAGCTTCAGGTGACGTTTTATTTAATTGATAAAACCTTTCATCAACCTAATTGACATACCATCAGTACAAGACAGTACTTGTTTTCTATCTTCCTTTCAAAATGGATTCCACCTCTCTTGCCTTCAGCTTTGACTTCCATTATTTACTGTTTCTATCTTGATTTTTAGGTAACCCGCAGTCTGCATCAGTCTCCATCTTCCCTTGAACCAAAGTGTCGGATGAAATAGCTTGCTTACTCATGCCACACATTTCTGTGCATTAGATTGCTAGCCTATTTAGAGTTTAGAAAAAAAGAAATACCTAGCTTGCAGAATAAAAAACAAATTCCCTAATTACACCCAGTTAACTGGAGAAGGATACAACAAAGTTTAAGACATAGCTGTACCCTCACAGTGAATGATTTAGACTTCTGTGTCTTGTCTACAATGATTAAAAATGATACGGAAAGCTTTTCATGACACCTGGCTAAAATATCTCAGTTAGGATAATGTTAGACTAAAGATAAAAAAGGTCCTTGGTTCAATCCTGGGTTGTGCCAAAGACCAAGCACTCAGCTTGTTAGGCATGTTTCTTTCTTGGAGTCACTCTCAAGTGACATTTTATTTCATTGATAAAAACTTGCATCAACCTGATCGACATGCCATCGGTACAAAAGAGAACTTATTTTCTATCTTCCTTTCAAAATGGCTTCCACCTCTCTTGCCTTCAGCTTTGACTTCCATTATTTCCCGTTTCTATCTTGATTTTAATGTAAACCCTAGCCGGCGTCATCTTCCATTTTCCCATGAGCCAAACTGTCAGATGATATAGCTTGCTTGGTCATGCCACACATTTCTGTTTATGAGAGTGGTAGCCTATTCAGAGTTTAGAAAAAAAGAAGTACCTACCTCGCGTAGCAAAAAAGTAAAGGAGTAATTGCCCCCAGTTAGCTACAGAAGGATACAGCAAAGTGTAACACATAGCTGTACCCTCACAGTGAATGATTGCGACTTATATTTCTTGTCTACAATGATTAACAATAATAAGGAAGGCACTGTGAAAAAACGGGCTGAAAGAGCTCAGTTGCGAGGACGTCAAACTTTAGATCTAAGGGTCCCTGGTTAAATCCTTGGTTTGGTCAAAGACTGAGCAGCTAGTTCGTCAGGCAAGTTTCTTTTTTGGAGTCAGCTTCCGGTGACGTTTTATTTAATTAATAAAACCTTTCATCAACCTAATTGACTTACCATCAGTACAAGACAGTACGTGTTTTCTATCTTTCTTTGAAAATGGATTCCACCTCTCTTGCCTTCAGCTTTGACTTCCATTATTTGCCGTTTCTATCTCGATTTTAGGGTAAACTGTAGCCTGCATCATTTTCCATCTAACCTTGGACCAAAGTGTCAGATGATATAGCTTGCTTCCTCATGCCACACATTTCTGTGTATTAGATTGCTAGCCTATTTAGCGTTTAGAAAAAAAGAAATACCTAGCTTGCGCAATAAAAAATAAATTGACTAATTGTGCCCAGTTAGCTGCAGAAGGATACAGCATACTTTAACACATAGATGTACCCTCCTAGTGATTGATCAGATGCCCACTTGTTGCCTGCAATGATTAAGAATCATCAGGAAGGTATTCTCTGACAACTGGCCGAAATAGCTCATTTGGGAGAGCGTTAAACTGAAGATCTAAAGCTCTCTGGTTCAATCCCGGGTTTTGGCAAGGACTGAGCACCTAGCTAATTAGGTGTAGTTCTCTCTTGGAGTCAGCTTCAGTAGACATTTTAGTTCATAGATGAAACCTTTTAATAACCTGTTCAACATACCATCAGTAGAGCACAGCACTTGCGTTCTATCTTCCTTTCAAAATGGCTTCCACCTCTCTTGCCTTCAGCTTTGACTTCCATTATTTCCAGTTTCTATCTTGATTTTAATGTAAACCTTAGGCTGCATCATCTTACATTTTCCCATGAACCAAGCTGTCAGATGATATAGCTTGCTTACTCATCCCACACATTTGTGTGCCTATTCAGAGTTTGGAATAAAAGAAGTACCTAGGTTGCGCACCAAAAAAGTAAATGAGTAATTGCACCCAGTTAGCTGCAGAAGGATACCGGAAGTTTAAGACATAGCTGTACCCTCAAAGTGAATGATTTCGAGGTGTATGTCTTGTCTACAATGATTAAGAAGAATACGGAGGGACCTGTGAAATAAGTGGCCGAAATAGCTCAGTTGGGAGAGCGTTAGATTGAAGATCTAAAGGTCCCTGGTTTTATCCCGGGTTTTGGCAAGGACTGAGCACCTAGCTAATTAGGTGTAGTTCTCTCTTGGAGTCAGCTTCAGTAGACATTTTCGTTCATAGATGAAACCTTTTAATAACCTGATCAACATACCATCAGTAGAGCACAGCACTTGCGTTCTATCTTCCTTTCAAAATGGCTTCCACCTCTGTTGCCTTCAGCTTTGACTTCCATTATTTCCAGTTTCTATCTTGATTTTAATGTAAAGCTTAGGCTGCGTCATCTTCCATTTTCCCATGAACCAAGCTGTCAGATGATATAGCTTGCTTACTCATCCCACACATTTGTGTGCCTATTCAGAGTTTGGAATAAAAGAAGTACCTAGGTTGCGCACCAAAAAATTAAATGAGTAATTGCACCCAGTTAGCTGCAGAAGGATACCGGAAGTTTAAGACATAGCTGTACCCTCAAAGTGAATGATTTCGGGGTGTATGTCTTGTCTACAATGATTAAGAAAAATACGGAGGGACCTGCGCAATAAGTGGCCGAAATATCTCAGTTGGGAGAGCGTTAGACTGAAGATCTAAAGGTCCCTGGTTCAATCCCGGGTTTCGGCAAAGACTCAGAAGACAGCTTGTTAGGTGTGTTTCTTTCTTGGAGTCAGCTTCCGGGGACGTTTTATTTAATTGATAAAATCTTTCATCAACCTAATTGACATACCATCAGTACAAGACAGTACTTGTTTTCTATCTTCCTTTCAAAATGGATTCCACCTCTCTTGCCTTCAGCTTTGACTTCCATTATTTACTGTTTCTGTCTTGATTTTTAGGTAACCCGCAGTCTGCATCAGTCTCCATCTTCCCTTGAACCAAAGTGTCGGATGAAATAGCTTGCTTACTCATGCCACACATTTCTGTGCATTAGATTGCTAGCCTATTTAGAGTTTAGAAAAAAAGAAATACCTAGCTTGCACAATAAAAAACAAATTCCCTAATTACACCCAGTTAACTGGAGAAGGATACAGCAAAGTTTAAGACATAGCTGTACCCCCACAGTGAATGATTTAGACTTCTGTGTCTTGTCTACAATGATTAAAAATGATACGGAAAGCTTTTCATGACACCTGGCTAAAATATCTCAGTTGGGAGAATGTTAGACTAAAGATAAAAAAGGTCCTTGGTCCAATCCTGGGTTGTGCCAAAGACCAAGCACTCAGCTTGTTAGGCATGTTTCTTTCTTGGAGTCACTCTCAAGTGACATTTTATTTCATTGATAAAAACTTGCATCAACCTGATCGACATGCCATCGGTACAAAAGAGCACTTATTTTCTGTCTTCCTTTCAAAATGGCTTCCACCTCTCTTGCCTTCAGCTTTGACTTCCATTATTTCCAGTTTCTATCTTGATTTTAATGTAAAGCTTAGGCTGCATCATCTTCTATTTTCCCATGAACCAAGCTGTCAGATGATATAGCTTGCTTACTCATCCCACACATTTGTGTGCCTATTCAGAGTTTGGAATAAAGAAGTACCTAGGTTGCGCACCAAAAAATTAAATGAGTAAATGCACCCAGTTAGCTGCAGAAGGATACCGGAAGTTTAAGACATAGCTGTACCCTCAAAGTGAATGATTTCGAGGTGTATGTCTTGTCTACAATGATTAAGAAGAAAACGGAGGGAGCTGTGAAATAACTGGCCGAAAAAGCTCAGTTGGGAGAGCGTTAGACTGAAGATCTAAAGGTCCCTGGTTCAATCCCGGGTTTCGGCAAAGACTCAGAAGACAGCTTGTTAGGTGTGTTTCTTTCTTGGATTCAGCTTCTGGGGACGTTTTATTTAATTGATAAAATCTTTCATCAACCTAATTGACATACCATCAGTACAAGACAGTACTTGTTTTCTATCTTCCTTTCAAAATGGATTCCACCTCTCTTGCCTTCAGCTTTGACTTCCATTATTTACTGTTTCTGTCTTGATTTTTAGGTAACCCGCAGTCTGCATCAGTCTCCATCTTCCCTTGAACCAAAGTGTCGGATGAAATAGCTTGCTTACTCATGCCACACATTTCTGTGCATTAGATTGCTAGCCTATTTAGAGTTTAGAAAAAAAGAAATACCTAGCTTGCACAATAAAAAACGAATTCCCTAATTACACCCAGTTAACTGGAGAAGGATACAGCAAAGTTTAAGACATAGCTGTACCCTCACAGTGAAGGATTTAGACTTCTGTGTCTTGTCTACAATGATTAAAAATGATACGGAAAGCTTTTCATGACACCTGGTTTAAATATCTCAGTTGGGAGAATGTTAGACTAAAGATAAAAAAGGTCCTTGGTTCAATCCTGGGTTGTGCCAAAGACCAAGCACTCAGCTTGTTAGGCATGTTTCTTTCTTGGAGTCACTCTCAAGTGACATTTTATTTCATTGATAAAAACTTGCATCAACCTGATCGACATGCCATCGGTACAAAAGAGCACTTATTTTCTATCTTCCTTTCAAAATGGCTTCCACCTCTCTTGCCTTCAGCTTTGACTTCCATTATTTCCCGTTTCTATCTTGATTTTGATGTAAACCGTAGGCGGCGTCATCTTCCATTTTCCCATGAGCCAAACTGTCAGATGATATAGCTTGCTTAGTCATGCCACACATTTCTGTTTATGAGAGTGGTAGCCTATTCAGAGTTTAGAAAAAAAGAAGTACCTAGCTCGCGTAGCAAAAAAGTAAAGGAGTAATTGCCCCCAGTTAGCTACAGAAGGATACAGCAAAGTGTAACACATAGCTGTACCCTCACAGTGAATGATTGCGACTTATCTTTCTTGTCTACAATGATTAATAATAATAAGGAAGGCACTGTGAAAAAACGGGCTGAAAGAGCTCAGTTGCGAGGACGTCAAACTTTAGATCTAAGGGTCCCTGGTTAATTTCTTGGTTTGGTCAAAGACTGAGCAGCTAGTTCGTCAGGCAAGTTTCTTTTTTGGAGTCAGCTTCCGGTGACGTTTTATTTAATTAATAAAACCTTTCATCAACCTAATTGACATACCATCAGTACAAGACAGTACGTGTTTTCTATCTTCCTTTGAAAATGGATTCCACCTCTCTTGCCTTCAGCTTTGACTTCCATTATTTCCCGTTTCTATCTCGATTTTAGGGTAAACTGTAGCCTGCATCATTTTCCATCTAACCTTGGACCAAAGTGTCAGATGATATAGCTTGCTTCCTCATGCCACACATTTCTGTGTATTAGATTGCTAGCCTATTTAGCGTTTAGAAAAAAAGAAATACCTAGCTTGCGCAATAAAAAATAAATTGACTAATTGTGCCCAGTTAGCTGCAGAAGGATACAGCATACTTTAACACATAGATGTACCCTCCTAGTGATTGATCAGATGCCCACTTGTTGCCTACAATGATTAAGAATCATCAGGAAGGTATTCTCTGACAACTGGCTGAAATAGCTCAGTTGGGAGAGCGTTAGACTGAAGATCTAAAGGTCCCTGGTTCAATCCCGGGTTTCGGCAAGGACTGAGCACCTAGCTAATTAGGTGTAGTTCTCTCTTGGAGTCAGCTTCAGTAGACATTTTAGTTCATAGATGAAACCTTTCAATAACCTGATCGACATACCATCAGTAGAGCACAGCACTTGCGTTCTATCTTCCTTTCAAAATGGCTTCCACCTCTGTTGCCTTCAGCTTTGACTTCCATTATTTCCAGTTTGTATCTTGATTTTAATGTAAAGCTTAGGCTGCATCATCTTCTATTTTCCCATGAACCAAGCTGTCAGATGATAAAGCTTGCTTACTCATCCCACACATTTGTGTGCCTATTCAGAGTTTGGAATAAAAGAAGTACCTAGGTTGCGCACCAAAAAAGTAAATGAGTAAATGCACCCAGTTAGCTGCAGAAGGATACCGGAAGTTTAAGACATAGCTGTACCATCAAAGTGAATGATTTGGAGGTGTATGTCTTGTCTACAATGATTAAGAAGAAAACGGAGGGAGCTGTGAAATAACTGGCCGAAATAGCTCAGTTGGGAGAGCGTTAGACTGAAGATCTAAAGGTCCCTGGTTCAATCCCGGGTTTCGGCAAAGACTCAGAAGACAGCTTTTTAGACGTGTTTCGTTCTTGGATTCAGCTTCTGGTGACGTTTTATTTAATTGATAAAACCTTTCATCAACCTAATTGACATACCATCAGTACAAGACAGTACTTGTTTTCTATCTTCCTTTCAAAATGGATTCCACCTCTCTTGCCTTCAGCTTTGACTTCCATTATTTACTGTTTCTACCTTGATTTTTAGGTAACCCGCAGTCTGCATCAGTCTCCATCTTCCCTTGAACCAAAGTGTCGGATGAAATAGCTTGCTTACTCATGCCACACATTTCTGTGCATTAGATTGCTAGCCTATTTAGAGCTTAGAAAAAAAGAAATACCTAGCTTGCACAATAAAAAACGAATTCCCTAATTACACCCAGTTAACTGGAGAAGGATACAGCAAAGTTTAAGACATAGCTGTACCCTCACAGTGAATGATTTAGACTTCTGTGTCTTGTCTACAATGATTAAAAATGATACGGAAAGCTTTTCATGACACCTGGTTTAAATATCTCAGTTGGGAGAATGTTAGACTAAAGATAAAAAAGGTCCTTGGTTCAATCCTGGGTTGTGCCAAAGACCAAGCACTCAGCTTGTTAGGCATGTTTCTTTCTTGGAATCACTCTCAAGTGACATTTTATTTCATTGATAAAAACTTGCATCAACCTGATCGACATGCCATCGGTACAAAAGAGCACCTATTTTCTATCTTCCTTTCAAAATGGCTTCCACCTCTCTTGCCTTCAGCTTTGACTTCCATTATTTCCCGTTTCTATCTTGATTTTAATGTAAACCGTAGCCGGCGTCATCTTCCATTTTCCCATGAGCCAAACTGTCAGATGATATAGCTTGCTTGGTCATGCCACACATTTCTGTTTATGAGAGTGGTAGCCTATTCAGAGTTTAGAAAAAAAGAAGTACCTACCTCGCGTAGCAAAAAAGTAAAGGAGTAATTGCCCCCAGTTAGCTACAGAAGGATACAGCAAAGTGTAACACATAGCTGTACCCTCACAGTGAATGATTGCGACTTATATTTCTTGTCTACAATGATTAACAATAATAAGGAAGGCACTGTGAAAAAACGGGCTGAAAGAGCTCAGTTGCGAGGACGTCAAACTTTAGATCTAAGGGTCCCTGGTTAAATCCTTGGTTTGGTCAAAGACTGAGCAGCTAGTTCGTCAGGCAAGTTTCTTTTTTGGAGTCAGCTTCCGGTGACGTTTTATTTAATTAATAAAACCTTTCATCAACCTAATTGACATACCATCAGTACAAGACAGTACGTGTTTTCTATCTTTCTTTGAAAATGGATTCCACCTCTCTTGCCTTCAGCTTTGACTTCCATTATTTGCCGTTTCTATCTCGATTTTAGGGTAAACTGTAGCCTGCATCATTTTCCATCTAACCTTGGACCAAAGTGTCAGATGATATAGCTTGCTTCCTCATGCCACACATTTCTGTGTATTAGATTGCTAGCCTATTTAGCGTTTAGAAAAAAAGAAATACCTAGCTTGCGCAATAAAAAATAAATTGACTAATTGTGCCCAGTTAGCTGCAGAAGGATACAGCATACTTTAACACATAGATGTACCCTCCTAGTGATTGATCAGATGCCCACTTGTTTCCTACAATGATTAAGAATCATCAGGAAGGTATTTTCTGACAACTGGCCAAAATAGCTCAGTTGGGAGAGCGTTAGACTGAAGATCTAAAGGTCCCTGGTTCAATCCCGGGTTTCGGCAAGGACTGAGCACCTAGCTAATTAGGTGTAGTTCTCTCTTGGAGTCAGCTTCAGTAGACATTTTAGTTCATAGATGAAACCTTTCAATAACCTGATCGACATACCATCAGTAGAGCACAGCACTTGCGTTCTATCTTCCTTTCAAAATGGCTTCCACCTCTCTTGCCTTCAGCTTTGACTTCCATTATTTCCAGTTTGTATCTTGATTTTAATGTAAAGCTTAGGCTGCATCATCTTCTATTTTCCCATGAACCAAGCTGTCAGATGATATAGCTTGCTTACTCATCCCACACATTTGTGTGCCTTAGATTGCTAGCCTATTTAGAGTTTAGAAAAAAAGAAATACCTAGCTTGCACAATAAAAAACGAATTCCCTAATTACACCCAGTTAACTGGAGAAGGATACAGCAAAGTTTAAGACATAGCTGTACACTCACAGTGAATGATTTAGACTTCTGTGTCTTGTCTACAATGATTATAAATGATACGGAAAGCTTTTTATGACACCTGGTTTAAATATCTCAGTTGGGAGAATGTTAGACTAAAGATAAAAAAAGGTCCTTGGTTCGATCCTGGGTTGTGCCAAAGACCAAGCACTCCGCTTGTTAGGCATGTTTCTTTCTTGGAGTCACTCTCAAGGGACATTTTATTTCATTGATAAAAACTTGCATCAACCTGATCGACATGCCATCGGTACAAAAGAGCACTTATTTTCTATCTTCCTTTCAAAATGGCTTCCACCTCTCTTGCCTTCAGCTTTGACTTCCATTATTTCCCGTTTCTATCTTGATTTTGATGTAAACCGTAGGCGGCGTCATCTTCCATTTTCCCATGAGCCAAACTGTCAGATGATATAGCTTGCTTAGTCATGCCACACATTTCTGTTTATAAGAATGGTAGCCTATTCAGAGTTTAGAAAAAAATAAGTACCTAGCTCGCGTAGCAAAAAAGTAAAGGAGTAATTGCCCCCAGTTAGCTACAGAAGGATACAGCAAAGTGTAACACATAGCTGTACCCTCACAGTGAATGATTGCGACTTATATTTCTTGTCTACAATGATTAATAATAATAAGGAAGGCACTGTGAAAAAACGGGCTGAAAGAGCTCAGTTGCGAGGACGTCAAACTTTAGATCTAAGGGTCCCTGGTTAAATTCTTGGTTTGGTCAAAGACTGAGCAGCTAGTTCGTCAGGCAAGTTTCTTTTTTGGAGTCAGCTTCCGGTGACGTTTTATTTAATTAATAAAACCTTTCATCAACCTAATTGACATACCATCAGTACAAGACAGTACGTGTTTTCTATCTTCCTTTGAAAATGGATTCCACCTCTCTTGCCTTCAGCTTTGACTTCCATTATTTCCCGTTTCTATCTCGATTTTAGGGTAAACTGTAGCCTGCATCATTTTCCATCTAACCTTGGACCAAAGTGTCAGATGATATAGCTTGCCTCCTCATGCCACACATTTCTGTGTATTAGATTGCTAGCCTATTTAGCGTTTAGAAAAAAAGAAATACCTAGCTTGCGCAATAAAAAATGAATTGACTAATTGTGCCCAGTTAGCTGCAGAAGGATACAGCATACTTTAACACATAGATGTACCCTCCTAGTGATTGATCAGATGCCCACTTGTTGCCTACAATGATTAAGAATC
This sequence comes from Pleurodeles waltl, assembly GCF_031143425.1. NCBI lineage: Eukaryota > Metazoa > Chordata > Amphibia > Caudata > Salamandridae > Pleurodeles > Pleurodeles waltl. The sequence goes on along the minus strand of NW_027150173.1, from coordinate 46,158 downwards.
ATCAGGAAGGTATTCTTTGACAACTGGCCGAAATAGCTCAGTTGGGAGAACGTTAGACTGAAGATCTAAAGGTCCCTGGTTCAATCCCGGGTTTTGGCAAGGAGTGAGCACCTAGCTAATTAGGTGTAGTTCTCTCTTGGAGTCAGCTTCAGTAGACATTTTAGTTCATAGATGAAACCTTTCAATAACCTGATCGACATACCATCAGTAGAGCACAGCACTTGCGTTCTATCTTCCTTTCAAAATGGCTTCCACCTCTCTTGCCTTCAGCTTTGACTTCCATTATTTCCAGTTTCTATCTTGATTTTAATGTAAAGCTTAGGCTGCATCATCTTCTATTTTCCCATGAACCAAGCTGTCAGATGATATAGCTTGCTTACTCAGCCCACACATTTGTGTGCCTATTCAGAGTTTGGAATAAAAGAAGTACCTAGGTTGCGCACCAAAAAAGTAAATGAGTAAATGCACCCAGTTAGCTGCAGAAGGATACCGGAAGTTTAAGACATAGCTGTACCCTCAAAGTGAATGATTTCGAGGTGTATGTCTTGTCTACAATGATTAAGAAGAAAACGGAGGGACCTGTGAAATAACTGGCTGAAATAGCTCAGTTGGGAGAGTGTTAGACTGAAGATCTAAAGGTCCCTGGTTCAATCCCGGGTTTCGACAAAGACTCAGAAGGCAGCTTGTTAGGCGTGTTTCTTTCTTGGATTCAGCTTCTGGTGACGTTTTATTTAATTGATAAAACCTTTCATCAACCTAATTGACATACCATCAGTACAAGACAGTACGTGTTTTCTATCTTCCTTTGAAAATGGTTTCCACCTCTCTTGCCTTCAGCTTTGACTTCGATTATTTGCCGTTTCTATCTCGATTTTAGGGTAAACTGTAGCCTGCATCATTTTCCATCTAACCTTGGACCAAAGTGTCAGATGATATAGCTTGCTTCCTCATGCCACACATTTCTGTGTATTAGATTGCTAGCCTATTTAGCGTTTAGAAAAAAAGAAATACCTAGCTTGCACAATAAAAAACGAATTCCCTAATTACACCCAGTTAACTGGAGAAGGATACAGCAAAGTTTAAGACATAGCTGAACCCTCACAGTGAATGATTTAGACTTCTGTGTCTTGTCTACAATGATTAAAAATGATACTGAAAGGTTTTCATGACACCTGGCTAAAATATCTCAGTTGGGAGAATGTTAGACTAAAGATAAAAAAGGTCCTTGGTTCAATCCTGGGTTGTGCCAAAGACCAAGCACTCAGCTTGTTAGGCATGTTTCTTTCTTGGAGTCACTCTCAAGTGACATTTTATTTCATTGATAAAAACTTGCATCAACCTGATCGACATGCCATCGGTACAAAAGAGCACTTATTTTCTATCTTCCTTTCAAAATGGCTTCCACCTCTCTTGCCTTCAGCTTTGACTTCCATTATTTCCCGTTTGTATCTTGATTTTGATGTTAACCGTAGGCGGCGTCATCTTCCATTTTCCCATGAGCCAAACTGTCAGATGATATAGCTTGCTTAGTCATGCCACACATTTCTGTTTATGAGAGTGGTAGCCTATTCAGAGTTTAGAAAAAAAGAAGTACCTAGCTCGCGTAGCAAAAAAGTAAAGGAGTAATTGCCCCCAGTTAGCTACAGAAGGATACAGCAAAGTGTAACACATAGCTGTACCCTCACAGTGAATGATTGCGACTTATATTTCTTGTCTACAATGATTAACAATAATAAGGAAGGCACTGTGAAAAAACGGGCTGAAAGAGCTCAGTTGCGAGGACGTCAAACTTTAGATCTAAGGGTCCCTGGTTAAAGCCTTGGTTTGGTCAAAGACTGAGCAGCTAGTTCGTCATGCAAGTTTCTTTTTTGGAGTCAGCTTCCGGTGACGTTTTATTTAATTAATAAAACCTTTCATCAACCTAATTGACATACCATCAGTACAAGACAGTACGTGTTTTCTATCTTCCTTTGAAAATGGATTCCACCTCTCTTGCCTTCAGCTTTGACTTCCATTATTTGCCGTTTCTATCTCGATTTTAGGGTAAACTGTAGCCTGCATCATTTTCCATCTAACCTTGGACCAAAGTGTCAGATGATATAGCTTGCTTCCTCATGCCACACATTTCTGTGTATTAGATTGCTAGCCTATTTAGCGTTTATAAAAAAAGAAATACCTAGCTTGCGCAATAAAAAATAAATTGACTAATTGTGCCCAGTTAGCTGCAGAAGGATACAGCATACTTTAACACATAGATGTACCCTCCTAGTGATTGATCAGATGCCCACTTGTTGCCTGCAATGATTAAGAATCATCAGGAAGGTATTCTCTGACAACTGGCCGAAATAGCTCATTTGGGAGAGCGTTAAACTGAAGATCTAAAGCTCTCTGGTTCAATCCCGGGTTTTGGCAAGGACTGAGCACCTAGCTAATTAGGTGTAGTTCTCTCTTGGAGTCAGCTTCAGTAGACATTTTAGTTCATAGATGAAACCTTTTAATAACCTGTTCAACATACCATCAGTAGAGCACAGCACTTGCGTTCTATCTTCCTTTCAAAATGGCTTCCACCTCTCTTGCCTTCAGCTTTGACTTCCATTATTTCCAGTTTCTATCTTGATTTTAATGTAAACCTTAGGCTGCATCATCTTCCATTTTCCCATGAACCAAGCTGTCAGATGATATAGCTTGCTTACTCATCCCACACATTTGTGTGCCTATTCAGAGTTTGGAATAAAAGAAGTACCTAGGTTGCGCACCAAAAAAGTAAATGAGTAATTGCACCCAGTTAGCTGCAGAAGGATACCGGAAGTTTAAGACATAGCTGTACCCTCAAAGTGAATGATTTCGGGGTGTATGTCTTGTCTACAATGATTAAGAAAAATACGGAGGGACCTGCGCAATAAGTGGCCGAAATAGCTCAGTTGGGAGAGCGTTAGACTGAAGATCTAAAGGTCCCTGGTTCAATCCCGGGTTTCGGCAAAGACTCAGAAGACAGCTTGTTAGGCGTGTTTCTTTCTTGGATTCAGCTTCTGGTGACGTTTTATTTAATTGATAAAACCTTTCATCAACCTAATTGACATACCATCAGTACAAGACAGTACGTGTTTTCTATCTTCCTTTGAAAATGGTTTCCACCTCTCTTGCCTTCAGCTTTGACTTCCATTATTTACTGTTTCTGTCTTGATTTTTAGGTAACCCGCAGTCTGCATCAGTCTCCATCTTCCCTTGAACCAAAGTGTCGGATGAAATAGCTTGCTTACTCATGCCACACATTTCTGTGCATTAGATTGCTAGCCTATTTAGAGTTTAGAAAAAAAGAAATACCTAGCTTGCACAATAAAAAACGAATTCCCTAATTACACCCAGTTAACTGGAGAAGGATACAGCAAAGTTTAAGACATAGCTGTACCCTCACAGTGAATGATTTAGACTTCTGTGTCTTGTCTACAATGATTAAAAATGATACGGAAAGCTTTTCATGACACCTGGTTTAAATATCTCAGTTGGGAGAATGTTAGACTAAAGATAAAAAAAGGTCCTTGGTTCAATCCTGGGTTGTGCCAAAGACCAAGCACTCAGCTTGTTAGGCATGTTTCTTTCTTGGAGTCACTCTCAAGGGACATTTTATTTCATTGATAAAAACTTGCATCAACCTGATCGACATGCCATCGGTACAAAAGAGCACTTATTTTCTATCTTCCTTTCAAAATGGCTTCCACCTCTCTTGCCTTCAGCTTTGACTTCCATTATTTCCCGTTTCTATCTTGATTTTGATGTAAACCGTAGGCGGCGTCATCTTCCATTTTCCCATGAGCCAAACTGTCAGATGATATAGCTTGCTTAGTCATGCCACACATTTCTGTTTATGAGAGTGGTAGCCTATTCAGAGTTTAGAAAAAAAGAAGTACCTAGCTCGCGTAGCAAAAAAGTAAAGGAGTAATTGCCCCCAGTTAGCTACAGAAGGATACAGCAAAGTGTAACACATAGCTGTACCCTCACAGTGAATGATTGCGACTTATCTTTCTTGTCTACAATGATTAATAATAATAAGGAAGGCACTGTGAAAAAACGGGCTGAAAGAGCTCAGTTGCGAGGACGTCAAACTTTAGATCTAAGGGTCCCTGGTTAATTTCTTGGTTTGGTCAAAGACTGAGCAGCTAGTTCGTCAGGCAAGTTTCTTTTTTGGAGTCAGCTTCCGGTGACGTTTTATTTAATTAATAAAACCTTTCATCAACCTAATTGACATACCATCAGTACAAGACAGTACGTGTTTTCTATCTTCCTTTGAAAATGGATTCCACCTCTCTTGCCTTCAGCTTTGACTTCCATTATTTCCCGTTTCTATCTCGATTTTAGGGTAAACTGTAGCCTGCATCATTTTCCATCTAACCTTGGACCAAAGTGTCAGATGATATAGCTTGCTTCCTCATGCCACACATTTCTGTGTATTAGATTGCTAGCCTATTTAGCGTTTAGAAAAAAAGAAATACCTAGCTTGCGCAATAAAAAATAAATTGACTAATTGTGCCCAGTTAGCTGCAGAAGGATACAGCATACTTTAACACATAGATGTACCCTCCTAGTGATTGATCAGATGCCCACTTGTTGCCTACAATGATTAAGAATCATCAGGAAGGTATTCTCTGACAACTGGCTGAAATAGCTCAGTTGGGAGAGCGTTAGACTGAAGATCTAAAGGTCCCTGGTTCAATCCCGGGTTTCGGCAAGGACTGAGCACCTAGCTAATTAGGTGTAGTTCTCTCTTGGAGTCAGCTTCAGTAGACATTTTAGTTCATAGATGAAACCTTTCAATAACCTGATCGACATACCATCAGTAGAGCACAGCACTTGCGTTCTATCTTCCTTTCAAAATGGCTTCCACCTCTGTTGCCTTCAGCTTTGACTTCCATTATTTCCAGTTTGTATCTTGATTTTAATGTAAAGCTTAGGCTGCATCATCTTCTATTTTCCCATGAACCAAGCTGTCAGATGATAAAGCTTGCTTACTCATCCCACACATTTGTGTGCCTATTCAGAGTTTGGAATAAAAGAAGTACCTAGGTTGCGCACCAAAAAAGTAAATGAGTAAATGCACCCAGTTAGCTGCAGAAGGATACCGGAAGTTTAAGACATAGCTGTACCATCAAAGTGAATGATTTGGAGGTGTATGTCTTGTCTACAATGATTAAGAAGAAAACGGAGGGAGCTGTGAAATAACTGGCCGAAATAGCTCAGTTGGGAGAGCGTTAGACTGAAGATCTAAAGGTCCCTGGTTCAATCCCGGGTTTCGGCAAAGACTCAGAAGACAGCTTTTTAGACGTGTTTCGTTCTTGGATTCAGCTTCTGGTGACGTTTTATTTAATTGATAAAACCTTTCATCAACCTAATTGACATACCATCAGTACAAGACAGTACTTGTTTTCTATCTTCCTTTCAAAATGGATTCCACCTCTCTTGCCTTCAGCTTTGACTTCCATTATTTACTGTTTCTACCTTGATTTTTAGGTAACCCGCAGTCTGCATCAGTCTCCATCTTCCCTTGAACCAAAGTGTCGGATGAAATAGCTTGCTTACTCATGCCACACATTTCTGTGCATTAGATTGCTAGCCTATTTAGAGCTTAGAAAAAAAGAAATACCTAGCTTGCACAATAAAAAACGAATTCCCTAATTACACCCAGTTAACTGGAGAAGGATACAGCAAAGTTTAAGACATAGCTGTACCCTCACAGTGAATGATTTAGACTTCTGTGTCTTGTCTACAATGATTAAAAATGATACGGAAAGCTTTTCATGACACCTGGTTTAAATATCTCAGTTGGGAGAATGTTAGACTAAAGATAAAAAAGGTCCTTGGTTCAATCCTGGGTTGTGCCAAAGACCAAGCACTCAGCTTGTTAGGCATGTTTCTTTCTTGGAATCACTCTCAAGTGACATTTTATTTCATTGATAAAAACTTGCATCAACCTGATCGACATGCCATCGGTACAAAAGAGCACCTATTTTCTATCTTCCTTTCAAAATGGCTTCCACCTCTCTTGCCTTCAGCTTTGACTTCCATTATTTCCCGTTTCTATCTTGATTTTAATGTAAACCGTAGCCGGCGTCATCTTCCATTTTCCCATGAGCCAAACTGTCAGATGATATAGCTTGCTTGGTCATGCCACACATTTCTGTTTATGAGAGTGGTAGCCTATTCAGAGTTTAGAAAAAAAGAAGTACCTACCTCGCGTAGCAAAAAAGTAAAGGAGTAATTGCCCCCAGTTAGCTACAGAAGGATACAGCAAAGTGTAACACATAGCTGTACCCTCACAGTGAATGATTGCGACTTATATTTCTTGTCTACAATGATTAACAATAATAAGGAAGGCACTGTGAAAAAACGGGCTGAAAGAGCTCAGTTGCGAGGACGTCAAACTTTAGATCTAAGGGTCCCTGGTTAAATCCTTGGTTTGGTCAAAGACTGAGCAGCTAGTTCGTCAGGCAAGTTTCTTTTTTGGAGTCAGCTTCCGGTGACGTTTTATTTAATTAATAAAACCTTTCATCAACCTAATTGACATACCATCAGTACAAGACAGTACGTGTTTTCTATCTTTCTTTGAAAATGGATTCCACCTCTCTTGCCTTCAGCTTTGACTTCCATTATTTGCCGTTTCTATCTCGATTTTAGGGTAAACTGTAGCCTGCATCATTTTCCATCTAACCTTGGACCAAAGTGTCAGATGATATAGCTTGCTTCCTCATGCCACACATTTCTGTGTATTAGATTGCTAGCCTATTTAGCGTTTAGAAAAAAAGAAATACCTAGCTTGCGCAATAAAAAATAAATTGACTAATTGTGCCCAGTTAGCTGCAGAAGGATACAGCATACTTTAACACATAGATGTACCCTCCTAGTGATTGATCAGATGCCCACTTGTTTCCTACAATGATTAAGAATCATCAGGAAGGTATTTTCTGACAACTGGCCAAAATAGCTCAGTTGGGAGAGCGTTAGACTGAAGATCTAAAGGTCCCTGGTTCAATCCCGGGTTTCGGCAAGGACTGAGCACCTAGCTAATTAGGTGTAGTTCTCTCTTGGAGTCAGCTTCAGTAGACATTTTAGTTCATAGATGAAACCTTTCAATAACCTGATCGACATACCATCAGTAGAGCACAGCACTTGCGTTCTATCTTCCTTTCAAAATGGCTTCCACCTCTCTTGCCTTCAGCTTTGACTTCCATTATTTCCAGTTTGTATCTTGATTTTAATGTAAAGCTTAGGCTGCATCATCTTCTATTTTCCCATGAACCAAGCTGTCAGATGATATAGCTTGCTTACTCATCCCACACATTTGTGTGCCTTAGATTGCTAGCCTATTTAGAGTTTAGAAAAAAAGAAATACCTAGCTTGCACAATAAAAAACGAATTCCCTAATTACACCCAGTTAACTGGAGAAGGATACAGCAAAGTTTAAGACATAGCTGTACACTCACAGTGAATGATTTAGACTTCTGTGTCTTGTCTACAATGATTATAAATGATACGGAAAGCTTTTTATGACACCTGGTTTAAATATCTCAGTTGGGAGAATGTTAGACTAAAGATAAAAAAAGGTCCTTGGTTCGATCCTGGGTTGTGCCAAAGACCAAGCACTCCGCTTGTTAGGCATGTTTCTTTCTTGGAGTCACTCTCAAGGGACATTTTATTTCATTGATAAAAACTTGCATCAACCTGATCGACATGCCATCGGTACAAAAGAGCACTTATTTTCTATCTTCCTTTCAAAATGGCTTCCACCTCTCTTGCCTTCAGCTTTGACTTCCATTATTTCCCGTTTCTATCTTGATTTTGATGTAAACCGTAGGCGGCGTCATCTTCCATTTTCCCATGAGCCAAACTGTCAGATGATATAGCTTGCTTAGTCATGCCACACATTTCTGTTTATAAGAATGGTAGCCTATTCAGAGTTTAGAAAAAAATAAGTACCTAGCTCGCGTAGCAAAAAAGTAAAGGAGTAATTGCCCCCAGTTAGCTACAGAAGGATACAGCAAAGTGTAACACATAGCTGTACCCTCACAGTGAATGATTGCGACTTATATTTCTTGTCTACAATGATTAATAATAATAAGGAAGGCACTGTGAAAAAACGGGCTGAAAGAGCTCAGTTGCGAGGACGTCAAACTTTAGATCTAAGGGTCCCTGGTTAAATTCTTGGTTTGGTCAAAGACTGAGCAGCTAGTTCGTCAGGCAAGTTTCTTTTTTGGAGTCAGCTTCCGGTGACGTTTTATTTAATTAATAAAACCTTTCATCAACCTAATTGACATACCATCAGTACAAGACAGTACGTGTTTTCTATCTTCCTTTGAAAATGGATTCCACCTCTCTTGCCTTCAGCTTTGACTTCCATTATTTCCCGTTTCTATCTCGATTTTAGGGTAAACTGTAGCCTGCATCATTTTCCATCTAACCTTGGACCAAAGTGTCAGATGATATAGCTTGCCTCCTCATGCCACACATTTCTGTGTATTAGATTGCTAGCCTATTTAGCGTTTAGAAAAAAAGAAATACCTAGCTTGCGCAATAAAAAATGAATTGACTAATTGTGCCCAGTTAGCTGCAGAAGGATACAGCATACTTTAACACATAGATGTACCCTCCTAGTGATTGATCAGATGCCCACTTGTTGCCTACAATGATTAAGAATCATCAGGAAGGTATTCTTTGACAACTGGCCGAAATAGCTCAGTTGGGAGAACGTTAGACTGAAGATCTAAAGGTCCCTGGTTCAATCCCGGGTTTTGGCAAGGAGTGAGCACCTAGCTAATTAGGTGTAGTTCTCTCTTGGAGTCAGCTTCAGTAGACATTTTAGTTCATAGATGAAACCTTTCAATAACCTGATCGACATACCATCAGTAGAGCACAGCACTTGCGTTCTATCTTCCTTTCAAAATGGCTTCCACCTCTCTTGCCTTCAGCTTTGACTTCCATTATTTCCAGTTTCTATCTTGATTTTAATGTAAAGCTTAGGCTGCATCATCTTCTATTTTCCCATGAACCAAGCTGTCAGATGATATAGCTTGCTTACTCAGCCCACACATTTGTGTGCCTATTCAGAGTTTGGAATAAAAGAAGTACCTAGGTTGCGCACCAAAAAAGTAAATGAGTAAATGCACCCAGTTAGCTGCAGAAGGATACCGGAAGTTTAAGACATAGCTGTACCCTCAAAGTGAATGATTTCGAGGTGTATGTCTTGTCTACAATGATTAAGAAGAAAACGGAGGGACCTGTGAAATAACTGGCTGAAATAGCTCAGTTGGGAGAGTGTTAGACTGAAGATCTAAAGGTCCCTGGTTCAATCCCGGGTTTCGACAAAGACTCAGAAGGCAGCTTGTTAGGCGTGTTTCTTTCTTGGATTCAGCTTCTGGTGACGTTTTATTTAATTGATAAAACCTTTCATCAACCTAATTGACATACCATCAGTACAAGACAGTACGTGTTTTCTATCTTCCTTTGAAAATGGTTTCCACCTCTCTTGCCTTCAGCTTTGACTTCGATTATTTGCCGTTTCTATCTCGATTTTAGGGTAAACTGTAGCCTGCATCATTTTCCATCTAACCTTGGACCAAAGTGTCAGATGATATAGCTTGCTTCCTCATGCCACACATTTCTGTGTATTAGATTGCTAGCCTATTTAGCGTTTAGAAAAAAAGAAATACCTAGCTTGCACAATAAAAAACGAATTCCCTAATTACACCCAGTTAACTGGAGAAGGATACAGCAAAGTTTAAGACATAGCTGAACCCTCACAGTGAATGATTTAGACTTCTGTGTCTTGTCTACAATGATTAAAAATGATACTGAAAGGTTTTCATGACACCTGGCTAAAATATCTCAGTTGGGAGAATGTTAGACTAAAGATAAAAAAGGTCCTTGGTTCAATCCTGGGTTGTGCCAAAGACCAAGCACTCAGCTTGTTAGGCATGTTTCTTTCTTGGAGTCACTCTCAAGTGACATTTTATTTCATTGATAAAAACTTGCATCAACCTGATCGACATGCCATCGGTACAAAAGAGCACTTATTTTCTATCTTCCTTTCAAAATGGCTTCCACCTCTCTTGCCTTCAGCTTTGACTTCCATTATTTCCCGTTTGTATCTTGATTTTGATGTTAACCGTAGGCGGCGTCATCTTCCATTTTCCCATGAGCCAAACTGTCAGATGATATAGCTTGCTTAGTCATGCCACACATTTCTGTTTATGAGAGTGGTAGCCTATTCAGAGTTTAGAAAAAAAGAAGTACCTAGCTCGCGTAGCAAAAAAGTAAAGGAGTAATTGCCCCCAGTTAGCTACAGAAGGATACAGCAAAGTGTAACACATAGCTGTACCCTCACAGTGAATGATTGCGACTTATATTTCTTGTCTACAATGATTAACAATAATAAGGAAGGCACTGTGAAAAAACGGGCTGAAAGAGCTCAGTTGCGAGGACGTCAAACTTTAGATCTAAGGGTCCCTGGTTAAAGCCTTGGTTTGGTCAAAGACTGAGCAGCTAGTTCGTCATGCAAGTTTCTTTTTTGGAGTCAGCTTCCGGTGACGTTTTATTTAATTAATAAAACCTTTCATCAACCTAATTGACATACCATCAGTACAAGACAGTACGTGTTTTCTATCTTCCTTTGAAAATGGATTCCACCTCTCTTGCCTTCAGCTTTGACTTCCATTATTTGCCGTTTCTATCTCGATTTTAGGGTAAACTGTAGCCTGCATCATTTTCCATCTAACCTTGGACCAAAGTGTCAGATGATATAGCTTGCTTCCTCATGCCACACATTTCTGTGTATTAGATTGCTAGCCTATTTAGCGTTTATAAAAAAAGAAATACCTAGCTTGCGCAATAAAAAATAAATTGACTAATTGTGCCCAGTTAGCTGCAGAAGGATACAGCATACTTTAACACATAGATGTACCCTCCTAGTGATTGATCAGATGCCCACTTGTTGCCTGCAATGATTAAGAATCATCAGGAAGGTATTCTCTGACAACTGGCCGAAATAGCTCATTTGGGAGAGCGTTAAACTGAAGATCTAAAGCTCTCTGGTTCAATCCCGGGTTTTGGCAAGGACTGAGCACCTAGCTAATTAGGTGTAGTTCTCTCTTGGAGTCAGCTTCAGTAGACATTTTAGTTCATAGATGAAACCTTTTAATAACCTGTTCAACATACCATCAGTAGAGCACAGCACTTGCGTTCTATCTTCCTTTCAAAATGGCTTCCACCTCTCTTGCCTTCAGCTTTGACTTCCATTATTTCCAGTTTCTATCTTGATTTTAATGTAAACCTTAGGCTGCATCATCTTCCATTTTCCCATGAACCAAGCTGTCAGATGATATAGCTTGCTTACTCATCCCACACATTTGTGTGCCTATTCAGAGTTTGGAATAAAAGAAGTACCTAGGTTGCGCACCAAAAAAGTAAATGAGTAATTGCACCCAGTTAGCTGCAGAAGGATACCGGAAGTTTAAGACATAGCTGTACCCTCAAAGTGAATGATTTCGGGGTGTATGTCTTGTCTACAATGATTAAGAAAAATACGGAGGGACCTGCGCAATAAGTGGCCGAAATAGCTCAGTTGGGAGAGCGTTAGACTGAAGATCTAAAGGTCCCTGGTTCAATCCCGGGTTTCGGCAAAGACTCAGAAGACAGCTTGTTAGGCGTGTTTCTTTCTTGGATTCAGCTTCTGGTGACGTTTTATTTAATTGATAAAACCTTTCATCAACCTAATTGACATACCATCAGTACAAGACAGTACGTGTTTTCTATCTTCCTTTGAAAATGGTTTCCACCTCTCTTGCCTTCAGCTTTGACTTCCATTATTTACTGTTTCTGTCTTGATTTTTAGGTAACCCGCAGTCTGCATCAGTCTCCATCTTCCCTTGAACCAAAGTGTCGGATGAAATAGCTTGCTTACTCATGCCACACATTTCTGTGCATTAGATTGCTAGCCTATTTAGAGTTTAGAAAAAAAGAAATACCTAGCTTGCACAATAAAAAACGAATTCCCTAATTACACCCAGTTAACTGGAGAAGGATACAGCAAAGTTTAAGACATAGCTGTACCCTCACAGTGAATGATTTAGACTTCTGTGTCTTGTCTACAATGATTAAAAATGATACGGAAAGCTTTTCATGACACCTGGTTTAAATATCTCAGTTGGGAGAATGTTAGACTAAAGATAAAAAAAGGTCCTTGGTTCAATCCTGGGTTGTGCCAAAGACCAAGCACTCAGCTTGTTAGGCATGTTTCTTTCTTGGAGTCACTCTCAAGGGACATTTTATTTCATTGATAAAAACTTGCATCAACCTGATCGACATGCCATCGGTACAAAAGAGCACTTATTTTCTATCTTCCTTTCAAAATGGCTTCCACCTCTCTTGCCTTCAGCTTTGACTTCCATTATTTCCCGTTTGTATCTTGATTTTGATGTAAACCGTAGGCGGCGTCATCTTCCATTTTCCCATGAGCCAAACTGTCAGATGATATAGCTTGCTTAGTCATGCCACACATTTCTGTTTATGAGAATGGTAGCCTATTCAGAGTTTAGAAAAAAAGAAGTACCTAGCTCGCGTAGCAAAAAAGTAAAGGAGTAATTGCCCCCAGTTAGCTACAGAAGGATACAGCAAAGTGTAACACATAGCTGTACCCTCACAGTGAATGATTGCGACTTATATTTCTTGTCTACAATGATTAATAATAATAAGGAAGGCACTGTGAAAAAACGGGCTGAAAGAGCTCAGTTGCGAGGACGTCAAACTTTAGATCTAAGGGTCCCTGGTTAAATTCTTGGTTTGGTCAAAGACTGAGCAGCTAGTTCGTCAGGCAAGTTTCTTTTTTGGAGTCAGCTTCCGGTGACGTTTTATTTAATTAATAAAACCTTTCATCAACCTAATTGACATACCATCAGTACAAGACAGTACGTGTTTTCTATCTTCCTTTGAAAATGGATTCCACCTCTCTTGCCTTCAGCTTTGACTTCCATTATTTCCCGTTTCTATCTCGATTTTAGGGTAAACTGTAGCCTGCATCATTTTCCATCTAACCTTGGACCAAAGTGTCAGATGATATAGCTTGCTTCCTCATGCCACACATTTCTGTGTATTAGATTGCTAGCCTATTTAGCGTTTAGAAAAAAAGAAATACCTAGCTTGCGCAATAAAAAATAAATTGACTAATTGTGCCCAGTTAGCTGCAGAAGGATACAACATACTTTAACACATAGATGTACCCTCCTAGTGATTGATCAGATGCCCACTTGTTGCCTACAATGATTAAGAATCATCAGGAAGGTATTCTTTGACAACTGGCCGAAATAGCTCAGTTGGGAGAGCGTTAGACTGAAGATCTAAAGGTCTCTGGTTCAATCCCGGGTTTTGGCAAGGAGTGAGCACCTAGCTAATTAGGTGTAGTTCTCTCTTGGAGTCAGCTTCAGTAGACATTTTAGTTCATAGATGAAACCTTTCAATAACCTGATCGACATACCATCAGTAGAGCACAGCACTTGCGTTCTATCTTCCTTTGAAAATGGCTTCCACCTCTCTTGCCTTCAGCTTTGACTTCCATTATTTCCAATTTCTATCTTGATTTTAATGTAAAGCTTAGGCTGCATCATCTTCTATTTTCCCATGAACCAAGCTGTCAGATGATATAGCTTGCTTACTCATCCCACACATTTGTGTGCCTATTCAGAGTTTGGAATAAAAGAAGTACCTAGGTTGCGCACCAAAAAAGTAAATGAGTAAATGCACCCAGTTAGCTGCAGAAGGATACCGGAAGTTTAAGACATAGCTGTACCCTCAAAGTGAATGATTTCGAGGTGTATGTCTTGTCTACAATGATTAAGAAGAAAACGGAGGGACCTGTGAAATAACTGGCCGAAATAGCTCAGTTGGGAGAGTGTTAGACTGAAGATCTAAAGGTCCCTGGTTCAATCCCGGGTTTCGACAAAGACTCAGAAGGCAGCTTGTTAGGCGTGTTTCTTTCTTGGATTCAGCTTCTGGTGACGTTTTATTTAATTGATAAAACCTTTCATCAACCTAATTGACATACCATCAGTACAAGACAGTACGTGTTTTCTATCTTCCTTTGAAAATGGTTTCCACCTCTCTTGCCTTCAGCTTTGACTTCGATTATTTGCCGTTTCTATCTCGATTTTAGGGTAAACTGTAGCCTGCATCATTTTCCATCTAACCTTGGACCAAAGTGTCAGATGATATAGCTTGCTTCCTCATGCCACACATTTCTGTGTATTAGATTGCTAGCCTATTTAGCGTTTAGAAAAAAAGAAATACCTAGCTTGCGCAATAAAAAATAAATTGACTAATTGTGCCCAGTTAGCTGCAGAAGGATACAGCATACTTTAACACATAGATGTACCCTCCTAGTGATTGATCAGATGCCCACTTGTTGCCTACAATGATTAAGAATCATCAGGAAGGTATTCTCTGACAACTGGCCGAAATAGCTCAGTTGGGAGAGTGTTAGACTGAAGATCTAAAGGTCCCTGGTTCAATCCCGGGTTTCGGCAAGGACTGAGCACCTAGCTAATTAGGTGTAGTTCTCTCTTGGAGTCAGCTTCAGTAGACATTTTAGTTCATAGATGAAACCTTTGAATAACCTGATCGACATACCATCAGTAGAGCACAGCACTTGCGTTCTATCTTCCTTTCAAAATGGCTTCCACCTCTGTTGCCTTCAGCTTTGACTTCCATTATTTCCAGTTTGTATCTTGATTTTAATGTAAAGCTTAGGCTGCATCATCTTCTATTTTCCCATGAACCAAGCTGTCAGATGATATAGCTTGCTTACTCATCCCACACATTTGTGTGCCTATTCAGAGTTTGGAATAAAAGAAGTACCTAGGTTGCGCACCAAAAAAGTAAATGAGTAAATGCACCCAGTTAGCTGCAGAAGGATACCGGAAGTTTAAGACATAGCTGTACCATCAAAGTGAATGATTTGGAGGTGTATGTCTTGTCTACAATGATTAAGAAGAAAACGGAGGGAGCTGTGAAATAACTGGCCGAAATAGCTCAGTTGGGAGAGCGTTAGACTGAAGATCTAAAGGTCCCTGGTTCAATCCCGGGTTTCGGCAAAGACTCAGAAGACAGCTTTTTAGGCGTGTTTCTTTCTTGGATTCAGCTTCTGGTGACGTTTTATTTAATTGATAAAACCTTTCATCAACCTAATTGACATACCATCAGTACAAGACAGTACTTGTTTTCTATCTTCCTTTCAAAATGGATTCCACCTCTCTTGCCTTCAGCTTTGACTTCCATTATTTACTGTTTCTATCTTGATTTTTAGGTAACCCGCAGTCTGCATCAGTCTCCATCTTCCCTTGAACCAAAGTGTCGGATGAAATAGCTTGCTTACTCATGCCACACATTTCTGTGCATTAGATTGCTAGCCTATTTAGAGTTTAGAAAAAAAGAAATACCTAGCTTGCAGAATAAAAAACAAATTCCCTAATTACACCCAGTTAACTGGAGAAGGATACAACAAAGTTTAAGACATAGCTGTACCCTCACAGTGAATGATTTAGACTTCTGTGTCTTGTCTACAATGATTAAAAATGATACGGAAAGCTTTTCATGACACCTGGCTAAAATATCTCAGTTAGGATAATGTTAGACTAAAGATAAAAAAGGTCCTTGGTTCAATCCTGGGTTGTGCCAAAGACCAAGCACTCAGCTTGTTAGGCATGTTTCTTTCTTGGAGTCACTCTCAAGTGACATTTTATTTCATTGATAAAAACTTGCATCAACCTGATCGACATGCCATCGGTACAAAAGAGAACTTATTTTCTATCTTCCTTTCAAAATGGCTTCCACCTCTCTTGCCTTCAGCTTTGACTTCCATTATTTCCCGTTTCTATCTTGATTTTAATGTAAACCGTAGCCGGCGTCATCTTCCATTTTCCCATGAGCCAAACTGTCAGATGATATAGCTTGCTTGGTCATGCCACACATTTCTGTTTATGAGAGTGGTAGCCTATTCAGAGTTTAGAAAAAAAGAAGTACCTACCTCGCGTAGCAAAAAAGTAAAGGAGTAATTGCCCCCAGTTAACTACAGAAGGATACAGCAAAGTGTAACACATAGCTGTACCCTCACAGTGAATGATTGCGACTTATATTTCTTGTCTCCAATGATTAACAATAATAAAGAAGGCACTGTGAAAAAACGGGCTGAAAGAGCTCAGTTGCGAGGACGTCAAACTTTAGATCTAAGGGTTCCTGGTTAAATCCTTGGTTTGGTCAAAGACTGAGCAGCTAGTTCGTCAGGCAAGTTTCTTTTTTGGAGTCAGCTTCCGGTGACGTTTTATTTAATTAATAAAACCTTTCATCAACCTAATTGACATACCATCAGTACAAGACAGTACGTGTTTTCTATCTTTCTTTGAAAATGGATTCCACCTCTCTTGCCTTCAGCTTTGACTTCCATTATTTGCCGTTTCTATCTCGATTTTAGGGTAAACTGTAGCCTGCATCATTTTCCATCTAACCTTGGACCAAAGTGTCAGATGATATAGCTTGCTTCCTCATGCCACACATTTCTGTGTATTAGATTGCTAGCCTATTTAGCGTTTAGAAAAAAAGAAATACCTAGCTTGCGCAATAAAAAATAAATTGACTAATTGTGCCCAGTTAGCTGCAGAAGGATACAGCATACTTTAACACATAGATGTACCCTCCTAGTGATTGATCAGATGCCCACTTGTTGCCTGCAATGATTAAGAATCATCAGGAAGGTATTCTCTGACAACTGGCCGAAATAGCTCATTTGGGAGAGCATTAAACTGAAGATCTAAAGCTCTCTGGTTCAATCCCGGGTTTTGGCAAGGACTGAGCACCTAGCTAATTAGGTGTAGTTCTCTCTTGGAGTCAGCTTCAGTAGACATTTTAGTTCATAGATGAAACCTTTTAATAACCTGTTCGACATACCATCAGTAGAGCACAGCACTTGCGTTCTATCTTCCTTTCAAAATGGCTTCCACCTCTCTTGCCTTCAGCTTTGACTTCCATTATTTCCAGTTTCTATCTTGATTTTAATGTAAACCTTAGGCTGCATCATCTTACATTTTCCCATGAACCAAGCTGTCAGATGATATAGCTTGCTTACTCATCCCACACATTTGTGTGCCTATTCAGAGTTTGGAATAAAAGAAGTACCTAGGTTGCGCACCAAAAAAGTAAATGAGTAATTGCACCCAGTTAGCTGCAGAAGGATACCGGAAGTTTAAGACATAGCTGTACCCTCAAAGTGAATGATTTTGAGGTGTATGTCTTGTCTACAATGATTAAGAAGAATACGGAGGGAAATGTGAAATAAGTGGCCGAAATAGCTCAGTTGGGAGAGCGTTAGACTGAAGATCTAAAGGTCCCTGGTTCAATCCCGGGTTTCGGCAAAGACTCAGAAGACAGCTTGTTAGGCGTGTTTCTTTCTTGGATTCAGCTTCTGGTAGTTTTATTTAATTGATAAAACCTTTCATCAACCTAATTGACATACCATCAGTACAAGACAGTACGTGTTTTCTATCTTCCTTTGAAAATGGTTTCCACCTCTCTTGCCTTCAGCTTTGACTTCGATTATTTGCCGTTTCTATCTCGATTTTAGGGTAAACTGTAGCCTGCATCATTTTCCATCTAACCTTGGACCAAAGTGTCAGATGATATAGCTTGCTTCCTCATGCCACACATTTCTGTGTATTAGATTGCTAGCCTATTTAGCGTTTAGAAAAAAAGAAATACCTAGCTTGCGCAATAAAAAATAAATTGACTAATTGTGCCCAGTTAGCTGCAGAAGGATACAGCATACTTTAACACATAGATGTACCCTCCTAGTGATTGATCAGATGCCCACTTGTTGCCTACAATGATTAAGAATCATCAGGAAGGTATTCTCTGACAACTGGCCGAAATAGCTCAGTTGGGAGAGCGTTAGACTGAAGATCTAAAGGTCCCTGGTTCAATCCCGGGTTTCGGCAAGGACTGAGCACCTAGCTAATTAGGTGTAGTTCTCTCTTGGAGTCAGCTTCAGTAGACATTTTAGTTCATAGATGAAACCTTTCAATAACCTGATCGACATACCATCAGTAGAGCACAGCACTTGCGTTCTATCTTCCTTTCAAAATGGCTTCCACCTCTGTTGCCTTCAGCTTTGACTTCCATTATTTCCAGTTTGTATCTTGATTTTAATGTAAAGCTTAGGCTGCATCATCTTCTATTTTCCCATGAACCAAGCTGTCAGATGATATAGCTTGCTTACTCATCCCACACATTTGTGTGCCTATACAGAGTTTGGAATAAAAGAAGTACCTAGGTTGCGCACCAAAAAAGTAAATGAGTAAATGCACCCAGTTAGCTGCAGAAGGATACCGGAAGTTTAAGACATAGCTGTACCATCAAAGTGAATGATTTGGAGGTGTATGTCTTGTCTACAAAGATTAAGAAGAAAACGGAGGGAGCTGTGAAATAACTGGCCGAAATAGCTCAGTTGGGAGAGCGTTAGACTGAAGATCTAAAGGTCTCTGGTTCAATCCCGGGTTTCGGCAAAGACTCAGAAGACAGCTTTTTAGGCGTGTTTCTTTCTTGGATTCAGCTTCTGGTGACGTTTTATTTAATTGATAAAACCTTTCATCAACCTAATTGACATACCATCAGTACAAGACAGTACTTGTTTTCTATCTTCCTTTCAAAATGGATTCCACCTCTCTTGCCTTCAGCTTTGACTTCCATTATTTACTGTTTCTATCTTGATTTTTAGGTAACCCGCAGTCTGCATCAGTCTCCATCTTCCCTTGAACCAAAGTGTCGGATGAAATAGCTTGCTTACTCATGCCACACATTTCTGTGCATTAGATTGCTAGCCTATTTAGAGTTTAGAAAAAAAGAAATACCTAGCTTGCAGAATAAAAAACAAATTCCCTAATTACACCCAGTTAACTGGAGAAGGATACAACAAAGTTTAAGACATAGCTGTACCCTCACAGTGAATGATTTAGACTTCTGTGTCTTGTCTACAATGATTAAAAATGATACGGAAAGCTTTTCATGACACCTGGCTAAAATATCTCAGTTAGGATAATGTTAGACTAAAGATAAAAAAGGTCCTTGGTTCAATCCTGGGTTGTGCCAAAGACCAAGCACTCAGCTTGTTAGGCATGTTTCTTTCTTGGAGTCACTCTCAAGTGACATTTTATTTCATTGATAAAAACTTGCATCAACCTGATCGACATGCCATCGGTACAAAAGAGAACTTATTTTCTATCTTCCTTTCAAAATGGCTTCCACCTCTCTTGCCTTCAGCTTTTACTTCCATTATTTCCCGTTTCTATCTTGATTTTAATGTAAACCGTAGCCGGCGTCATCTTCCATTTTCCCATGAGCCAAACTGTCAGATGATATAGCTTGCTTGGTCATGCCACACATTTCTGTTTATGAGAGTGGTAGCCTATTCAGAGTTTAGAAAAAAAGAAGTACCTACCTCGCGTAGCAAAAAAGTAAAGGAGTAATTGCCCCCAGTTAGCTACAGAAGGATACAGCAAAGTGTAACACATAGCTGTACCCTCACAGTGAATGATTGCGACTTATATTTCTTGTCTACAATGATTAACAATAATAAAGAAGGCACTGTGAAAAAACGGGCTGAAAGAGCTCAGTTGCGAGGACGTCAAACTTTAGATATAAGGGTTCCTGGTTAAATCCTTGGTTTGGTCAAAGACTGAGCAGCTAGTTCGTCAGGCAAGTTTCTTTTTTGGAGTCAGCTTCCGGTGACGTTTTATTTAATTAATAAAACCTTTCATCAACCTAATTGACATACCATCAGTACAAGACAGTACGTGTTTTCTATCTTTCTTTGAAAATGGATTCCACCTCTCTTGCCTTCAGCTTTGACTTCCATTATTTGCCGTTTCTATCTCGATTTTAGGGTAAACTGTAGCCTGCATCATTTTCCATCTAACCTTGGACCAAAGTGTCAGATGATATAGCTTGCTTCCTCATGCCACACATTTCTGTGTATTAGATTGCTAGCCTATTTAGCGTTTAGAAAAAAAGAAATACCTAGCTTGCGCAATAAAAAATAAATTGACTAATTGTGCCCAGTTAGCTGCAGAAGGATACAGCATACTTTAACACATAGATGTACCCTCCTAGTGATTGATCAGATGCCCACTTGTTGCCTGCAATGATTAAGAATCATCAGGAAGGTATTCTCTGACAACTGGCCGAAATAGCTCATTTGGGAGAGCGTTAAACTGAAGATCTAAAGCTCTCTGGTTCAATCCCGGGTTTTGGCAAGGACTGAGCACCTAGCTAATTAGGTGTAGTTCTCTCTTGGAGTCAGCTTCAGTAGACATTTTAGTTCATAGATGAAACCTTTTAATAACCTGTTCGACATACCATCAGTAGAGCACAGCACTTGCGTTCTATCTTCCTTTCAAAATGGCTTCCACCTCTCTTGCCTTCAGCTTTGACTTCCATTATTTCCAGTTTCTATCTTGATTTTAATGTAAACCTTAGGCTGCATCATCTTACATTTTCCCATGAACCAAGCTGTCAGATGATATAGCTTGCTTACTCATCCCACACATTTGTGTGCCTATTCAGAGTTTGGAATAAAAGAAGTACCTAGGTTGCGCACCAAAAAAGTAAATGAGTAATTGCACCCAGTTAGCTGCAGAAGGATACCGGAAGTTTAAGACATAGCTGTACCCTCAAAGTGAATGATTTCGAGGTGTATGTCTTGTCTACAATGATTAAGAAGAATACGGAGGGACCTGTGAAATAAGTGGCCGAAATAGCTCAGTTGGGAGAGCGTTAGATTGAAGATCTAAAGGTCCCTGGTTCAATCCCGGGTTTTGGCAAGGACTGAGCACCTAGCTAATTAGGTGTAGTTCTCTCTTGGAGTCAGCTTCAGTAGACATTTTAGTTCATAGATGAAACCTTTTAATAACCTGATCAACATACCATCAGTAGAGCACAGCACTTGCGTTCTATCTTCCTTTCAAAATGGCTTCCACCTCTGTTGCCTTCAGCTTTGACTTCCATTATTTCCAGTTTCTATCTTGATTTTAATTTAAAGCTTAGGCTGCATCATCTTCCATTTTCCCATGAACCAAGCTGTCAGATGATATAGCTTGCTTACTCATCCCACACATTTGTGTGCCTATTCAGAGTTTGGAATAAAAGAAGTACCTAGGTTGCGCACCAAAAAAGTAAATGAGTAATTGCACCCAGTTAGCTGCAGAAGGATACCGGAAGTTTAAGACATAGCTGTACCCTCAAAGTGAATGATTTCGGGGTGTATGTCTTGTCTACAATGATTAAGAAAAATACGGAGGGACCTGCGCAATAAGTGGCCGAAATAGCTCAGTTGGGAGAGCGTTAGACTGAAGATCTAAAGGTCCCTGGTTCAATCCCGGGTTTCGGCAAAGACTCAGAAGACAGCTTGTTAGGCGTGTTTCTTTCTTGGATTCAGCTTCCGGTGACGTTTTATTTAATTAATAAAACCTTTCATCAACCTAATTGACATACCATCAGTACAAGACAGTACTTGTTTTCTAACTTCCTTTCAAAATGGATTCCACCTCTCTTGCCTTCAGCTTTGACTTCCATTATTTGCCGTTTCTATCTCGATTTTAGGGTAAACTGTAGCCTGCATCATTTTCCATCTAACTTTGGACCAAAGTGTCAGATGATATAGCTTGCTTCCTCATGCCACACATTTCTGTGTATTAGATTGCTAGCCTATTTAGCGTTTAGAAAAAAAGAAATACCTAGCTTGCGCAATAAAAAATAAATTGACTAATTGTGCCCAGTTAGCTGCAGAAGGATACAGCATACTTTAACACATAGATGTACCCTCCTAGTGATTGATCAGATGCCCACTTGTTGCCTACAATGATTAAGAATCATCAGGAAGGTATTCTCTGACAACTGGCCGAAATAGCTCAGTTGGGAGAGCGTTAGACTGAAGATCTAAAGGTCCCTGGTTCAATCGCGGGTTTCGGCAAGGACTGAGCACCTAGCTAATTAGGTGTAGTTCTCTCTTGGAGTCAGCTTCAGTAGACATTTTAGTTCATAGATGAAACCTTTTAATAACCTGATCGACATACCATCAGTAGAGTACAGCACTTGCGTTCTATCTTCCTTTCAAAATGGCTTCCACCTCTCTTGCCTTCAGCTTTGACTTCCATTATTTCCAGTTTCTATCTTGATTTTAATGTAAAGCTTAGGCTGCATCATCTTCCATTTTCCCATGAACCAAGCTGTCAGATGATATAGCTTGCTTACTCATCCCACACATTTGTGTGCCTATTCAGAGTTTGGAATAAAAAAAAAGTACCTAGGTTGCGCACCAAAAAAGTAAATGAGTAATTTCACCCAGTTAGCTGCAGAAGGATACCGGAAGTTTAAGACATAGCTGTACCCTCAAAGTGAATGATTTCGAGGTGTATGTCTTGTCTACAATGATTAAGAAGAATACAGAGGGACCTGTGAAATGACTGGCCGAAATAGCTCAGTTGGGAGAGCGTTAGACTGAAGATCTAAAGGTCTCTGGTTCAATCCCGGGTTTCGGCAAAACTCAGAAGACAGCTTGTTAGGTGTGTTTCTTTCTTGGATTCAGCTTCTGGTGACGTTTTATTTAATTGATAAAACCTTTCATCAACCTAATTGACATACCATCAGTACAAGACAGTACGTGTTTTCTATCTTCCTTTCAAAATGGATTCCACCTATCTTGCCTTCAGCTTTGACTTCCATTATTTACTGTTTCTATCTTGATTTTTAGGTAACCCGCAGTCTGCATCAGTCTCCATCTTCCCTTGAACCAAAGTGTCGGATGAAATAGCTTGCTTACTCATGCCACACATTTCTGTGCATTAGATTGCTAGCCTATTTAGAGTTTAGAAAAAAAGAAATACCTAGCTTGCAGAATAAAAAACAAATTCCCTAATTACACCCAGTTAACTGGAGAAGGATACAACAAAGTTTAAGACATAGCTGTACCCTCACAGTGAATGATTTAGACTTCTGTGTCTTGTCTACAATGATTAAAAATGATACGGAAAGCTTTTCATGACACCTGGTTTAAATATCTCAGTTGGGAGAATGTTAGACTAAAGATAAAAAAAGGTCCTTGGTTCAATCCTGGGTTGTGCCAAAGACCAAGCACTCAGCTTGTTAGGCATGTTTCTTTCTTGGAGTCACTCTCAAGGGACATTTTATTTCATTGATAAAAACTTGCATCAACCTGATCGACATGCCATCGGTACAAAAGAGCACTTATTTTCTATCTTCCTTTCAAAATGGCTTCCACCTCTCTTGCCTTCAGCTTTGACTTCCATTATTTCCCGTTTCTATCTTGATTTTGATGTAAACCGTAGGCGGCGTCATCTTCCATTTTCCCATGAGCCAAACTGTCAGATGATATAGCTTGCTTAGTCATGCCACACATTTCTGTTTATGAGAATGGTAGCCTATTCAGAGTTTAGAAAAAAAGAAGTACCTAGCTCGCGTAGCAAAAAAGTAAAGGAGTAATTGCCCCCAGTTAGCTACAGAAGGATACAGCAAAGTGTAACACATAGCTGTACCCTCACAGTGAATGATTGCGACTTATATTTCTTGTCTACAATGATTAATAATAATAAGGAAGGCACTGTGAAAAAACGGGCTGAAAGAGCTCAGTTGCGAGGACGTCAAACTTTAGATCTAAGGGTCCCTGGTTAAATTCTTGGTTTGGTCAAAGACTGAGCAGCTAGTTCGTCAGGCAAGTTTCTTTTTTGGAGTCAGCTTCCGGTGACGTTTTATTTAATTAATAAAACCTTTCATCAACCTAATTGACATACCATCAGTACAAGACAGTACGTGTTTTCTATCTTCCTTTGAAAATGGATTCCACCTCTCTTGCCTTCAGCTTTGACTTCCATTATTTCCCGTTTCTATCTCGATTTTAGGGTAAACTGTAGCCTGCATCATTTTCCATCTAACCTTGGACCAAAGTGTCAGATGATATAGCTTGCTTCCTCATGCCACACATTTCTGTGTATTAGATTGCTAGCCTATTTAGCGTTTAGAAAAAAAGAAATACATAGCTTGGGCAATAAAAAATAAATTGACTAATTGTGCCCAGTTAGCTGCAGAAGGATACAGCATACTTTAACACATAGATGTACCCTCCTAGTGATTGATCAGATGCCCACTTGTTGCCTACAATGATTAAGAATCATCAGGAAGGTATTCTTTGACAACTGGCCGAAATAGCTCAGTTGGGAGAGCGTTAGACTGAAGATCTAAAGGTCCCTGGTTCAATCCCGGGTTTTGGCAAGGAGTGAGCACCTAGCTAATTAGGTGTAGTTCTCTCTTGGAGTCAGCTTCAGTAGACATTTTAGTTCATAGATGAAACCTTTCAATAACCTGATCGACATACCATCAGTAGAGCACAGCACTTGCGTTCTATCTTCCTTTCAAAATGGCTTCCACCTCTCTTGCCTTCAGCTTTGACTTCCATTATTTCCAGTTTCTATCTTGATTTTAATGTGAAGCTTAGGCTGCATCATCTTCCATTTTCCCATGAACCAAGCTGTCAGATGATATAGCTTGCTTACTCATCCCACACATTTGTGTGCCTATTCAGAGTTTGGAATAAAAGAAGTACCTAGGTTGCGCACCAAAAAAGTAAATGAGTAAATGCACCCAGTTAGCTGCAGAAGGATACCGGAAGTTTAAGACATAGCTGTACCCTCAAAGTGAATGATTTCGAGGTGTATGTCTTGTCTACAATGATTAAGAAGAAAACGGAGGGACCTGTGAAATAACTGGCCGAAATAGCTCAGTTGGGAGAGTGTTAGACTGAAGATCTAAAGGTCCCTGGTTCAATCCCGGGTTTCGACAAAGACTCAGAAGGCAGCTTGTTAGGCGTGTTTCTTTCTTGGATTCAGCTTCTGGTGACGTTTTATTTTATTGATAAAACCTTTCATCAACCTAATTGACATACCATCAGTACAAGACAGTACGTGTTTTCTATCTTCCTTTGAAAATGGTTTCCACCTCTCTTGCCTTCAGCTTTGACTTCGATTATTTGCCGTTTCTATCTCGATTTTAGGGTAAACTGTAGCCTGCATCATTTTCCATCTAACCTTGGACCAAAGTGTCAGATGATATAGCTTGCTTCCTCATGCCACACATTTCTGTGTATTAGATTGCTAGCCTATTTAGCGTTTAGAAAAAAAGAAATACCTAGCTTGCGCAATAAAAAATAAATTGACTAATTGTGCCCAGTTAGCTGCAGAAGGATACAGCATACTTTAACACATAGATGTACCCTCCTAGTGATTGATCAGATGCCCACTTGTTGCCTACAATGATTAAGAATCATCAGGAAGGTATTCTCTGACAACTGGCCGAAATAGCTCAGTTGGGAGAGCGTTAGACTGAAGATCTAAAGGTCCCTGGTTCAATCGCGGGTTTCGGCAAGGACTGAGCACCTAGCTAATTAGGTGTAGTTCTCTCTTGGAGTCAGCTTCAGTAGACATTTTAGTTCATAGATGAAACCTTTCAATAACCTGATCGACATACCATCAGTAGAGCACAGCACTTGCGTTCTATCTTCCTTTCAAAATGGCTTCCACCTCTCTTGCCTTCAGCTTTGACTTCCATTATTTCCAGTTTCTATCTTGATTTTAATGTAAAGCTTAGGCTGCATCATCTTCTATTTTCCCATGAACCAAGCTGTCAGATGATATAGCTTGCTTACTCATCCCACACATTTGTGTGCCTATTCAGAGTTTGGAATAAAAGAAGTACCTAGGTTGCGCACCAAAAAAGTAAATGAGTAAATGCACCCAGTTAGCTGCAGAAGGATACCGGAAGGTTAAGACATAGCTGTACCATCAAAGTGAATGATTTGGAGGTGTATGTCTTGTCTACAATGATTAAGAAGAATACGGAGGGACCTGTGAAATAAGTGGCCGAAATAGCTCAGTTGGGAGAGCGTTAGACTGAAGATCTAAAGGTCCCTGGTTCAATCCCGGGTTTCGGCAAAGACTCAGAAGACAGCTTGTTAGGTGTGTTTCTTTCTTGGATTCAGCTTCTGGTGACGTTTTATTTAATTGATAAAACCTTTCATCAACCTAATTGACATACCATCAGTACAAGACAGTACTTGTTTTCTATCTTCCTTTCAAAATGGATTCCACCTCTCTTGCCTTCAGCTTTGACTTCCATTATTTACTGTTTCTATCTTGATTTTTAGGTAACCCGCAGTCTGCATCAGTCTCCATCTTCCCTTGAACCAAAGTGTCGGATGAAATAGCTTGCTTACTCATGCCACACATTTCTGTGCATTAGATTGCTAGCCTATTTAGAGTTTAGAAAAAAAGAAATACCTAGCTTGCAGAATAAAAAACAAATTCCCTAATTACACCCAGTTAACTGGAGAAGGATACAACAAAGTTTAAGACATAGCTGTACCCTCACAGTGAATGATTTAGACTTCTGTGTCTTGTCTACAATGATTAAAAATGATACGGAAAGCTTTTCATGACACCTGGCTAAAATATCTCAGTTAGGATAATGTTAGACTAAAGATAAAAAAGGTCCTTGGTTCAATCCTGGGTTGTGCCAAAGACCAAGCACTAAGCTTGTTAGGCATGTTTCTTTCTTGGAGTCACTCTCAAGTGACATTTTATTTCATTGATAAAAACTTGCATCAACCTGATCGACATGCCATCGGTACAAAAGAGAACTTATTTTCTATCTTCCTTTCAAAATGGCTTCCACCTCTCTTGCCTTCAGCTTTGACTTCCATTATTTCCCGTTTCTATCTTGATTTTGATGTAAACCGTAGCCGGCGTCATCTTCCATTTTCCCATGAGCCAAACTGTCAGATGATATAGCTTGCTTGGTCATGCCACACATTTCTGTTTATGAGAGTGGTAGCCTATTCAGAGTTTAGAAAAAAAGAAGTACCTAGCTCGCGTAGCAAAAAAGTAAAGGAGTAATTGCGCCCAGTTAGCTACAGAAGGATACAGCAAAGTGTAACACATAGCTGTACCCTCACAGTGAATGATTGCGACTTATATTTCTTGTCTACAATGATTAACAATAATAAGGAAGGCACTGTGAAAAAACGGGCTGAAAGAGCTCAGTTGCGAGGACGTCAAACTTTAGATCTAAGGGTCCCTGGTTAAATCCTTGGTTTGGTCAAAGACTGAGCAGCTAGTTCGTCAGGCAAGTTTCTTTTTTGGAGTCAGCTTCCGGTGACGTTTTATTTAATTAATAAAACCTTTCATCAACCTAATTGACATACCATCAGTACAAGACAGTACGTGTTTTCTATCTTTCTTTGAAAATGGATTCCACCTCTCTTGCCTTCAGCTTTGACTTCCATTATTTGCCGTTTCTATCTCGATTTTAGGGTAAACTGTAGCCTGCATCATTTTCCATCTAACCTTGGACCAAAGTGTCAGATGATATAGCTTGCTTCCTCATGCCACACATTTCTGTGTATTAGATTGCTAGCCTATTTAGCGTTTAGAAAAAAAGAAATACCTAGCTTGCGCAATAAAAAATAAATTGACTAATTGTGCCCAGTTAGCTGCAGAAGGATACAGCATACTTTAACACATAGATGTACCCTCCTAGTGATTGATCAGATGCCCACTTGTTGCCTGCAATGATTAAGAATCATCAGGAAGGTATTCTCTGACAACTGGCCGAAATAGCTCATTTGGGAGAGCGTTAAACTGAAGATCTAAAGATCTCTGGTTCCATCCCGGGATTTGGCAAGGACTGAGCACCTAGCTAATTAGGTGTAGTTCTCTCTTGGAGTCAGCTTCAGTAGACATTTTAGTTCATAGATGAAACCTTTTAATAACCTGTTCGACATACCATCAGTAGAGCACAGCACTTGCGTTCTATCTTCCTTTCAAAATGGCTTCCACCTCTCTTGCCTTCAGCTTTGACTTCCATTATTTCCAGTTTCTATCTTGATTTTAATGTAAACCTTAGGCTGCATCGTCTTACATTTTCCCATGAACCAAGCTGTCAGATGATATAGCTTGCTTACTCATCCCACACATTTGTGTGCCTATTCAGAGTTTGGAATAAAAGAAGTACCTAGGTTGCGCACCAAAAAAGTAAATGAGTAATTGCACCCAGTTAGCTGCAGAAGGATACCGGAAGTTTAAGACATAGCTGTACCCTCAAAGTGAATGATTTCGAGGTGTATGTCTTGTCTACAATGATTAAGAAGAATACGGAGGGACCTGTGAAATAAGTGGCCGAAATAGCTCAGTTGGGAGAGTGTTAGATTGAAGATCTAAAGGTCCCTGGTTCAATCCCGGGTTTTGGCAAGGACTGAGCACCTAGCTAATTAGGTGTAGTTCTCTCTTGGAGTCAGCTTCAGTAGACATTTTAGTTCATAGATGAAACCTTTTAATAACCTGATCAACATACCATCAGTAGAGCACAGCACTTGCGTTCTATCTTCCTTTCAAAATGGCTTCCACCTCTGTTGCCTTCAGCTTTGACTTCCATTATTTCCAGTTTCTATCTTGATTTTAATGTAAAGCTTAGGCTGCATCATCTTCCATTTTCCCATGAACCAAGCTGTCAGATGATATAGCTTGCTTACTCATCCCACACATTTGTGTGCCTATTCAGAGTTTGGAATAAAAGAAGTACCTAGGTTGCGCACCAAAAAATTAAATGAGTAATTGCACCCAGTTAGCTGCAGAAGGATACCGGAAGTTTAAGACATAGCTGTACCCTCAAAGTGAATGATTTCGAGGTGTATGTCTTGTCTACAATGATTAAGAAGAATACGGAGGGACCTGTGAAATAAGTGGCCGAAATAGCTCAGTTGGGAGAGCGTTAGATTGAAGATCTAAAGGTCCCTGGTTCAATCCCGGGTTTTGGCAAGGACTGAGCACCTAGCTAATTAGGTGTAGTTCTCTCTTGGAGTCAGCTTCAGTAGACATTTTAGTTCATAGATGAAACCTTTTAATAACCTGATCAACATACCATCAGTAGAGCACAGCACTTGCGTTCTATCTTCCTTTCAAAATGGATTCCACCTCTCTTGCCTTCAGCTTTGACTTCCATTATTTACTGTTTCTGTCTTGATTTTTAGGTAACCCGCAGTCTGCATCAGTCTCCATCTTCCCTTGAACCAAAGTGTCGGATGAAATAGCTTGCTTACTCATGCCACACATTTCTGTGCATTAGATTGCTAGCCTATTTAGAGTTTAGAAAAAAAGAAATACCTAGGTTGCACAATAAAAAACGAATTCCCTAATTACACCCAGTTAACTGGAGAAGGATACAGCAAAGTTTAAGACATAGCTGTACCCTCACAGTGAATGATTTAGACTTCTGTGTCTTGTCTACAATGATTAAAAATGATACAGAAAGCTTTTCATGACACCTGGCTAAAATATCTCAGTTGGGAGAATGTTAGACTAAAGATAAAAAAGGTCCTTGGTCCAATCCTGGGTTGTGCCAAAGACCAAGCACTCAGCTTGTTAGGCATGTTTCTTTCTTGGAGTCACTCTCAAGTGACATTTTATTTCATTGATAAAAACTTGCATCAACCTGATCGACATGCCATCGTACAAAAGAGCACTTATTTTCTGTCTTCCTTTCAAAATGGCTTCCACCTCTCTTGCCTTCAGCTTTGACTTCCATTATTTCCAGTTTCTATCTTGATTTTAATGTAAAGCTTAGGCTGCATCATCTTCTATTTTCCCATGAACCAAGCTGTCAGATGATATAGCTTGCTTACTCATCCCACACATTTGTGTGCCTATTCAGAGTTTGGAATAAAAGAAGTACCTAGGTTGCGCACCAAAAAAGTAAATGAGTAAATGCACCCAGTTAGCTGCAGAAGGATACCGGAAGTTTAAGACATAGCTGTACCATCAAAGTGAATGATTTGGAGGTGTATGTCTTGTCTACAATGATTAAGAAGAAAACGGAGGGACCTGTGAAATAACTGGCCGAAATAGCTCAGTTGGGAGAGCGTTAGACTGAAGATCTAAAGGTCCCTGGTTCAATCCCGGGTTTCGGCAAGGACTCAGAAGACAGCTTTTTAGGCGTGTTTCTTTCTTGGATTCAGCTTCTGGTGACGTTTTATTTAATTGATAAAACCTTTCATCAACCTAATTGACATACCATCAGTACAAGACAGTACTTGTTTTCTATCTTCCTTTCAAAATGGATTCCACCTCTCTTGCCTTCAGCTTTGACTTCCATTATTTACTGTTTCTGTCTTGATTTTTAGGTAACCCGCAGTCTGCATCAGTCTCCATCTTCCCTTGAACCAAAGTGTCGGATGAAATAGCTTGCTTACTCATGCCACACATTTCTGTGCATTAGATTGCTAGCCTATTTAGAGCTTAGAAAAAAAGAAATACCTAGCTTGCACAATAAAAAACGAATTCCCTAATTACACCCAGTTAACTGGAGAAGGATACAGCAAAGTTTAAGACATAGCTGTACCCTCACAGTGAATGATTTAGACTTCTGTGTCTTGTCTACAATGATTAAAAATGATACGGAAAGCTTTTCATGACACCTGGCTAAAATATCTCAGTTAGGATAATGTTAGACTAAAGATAAAAAAGGTCCTTGGTTCAATCCTGGGTTGTGCCAAAGACCAAGCACTCAGCTTGTTAGGCATGTTTCTTTCTTGGAGTCACTCTCAAGTGACATTTTATTTCATTGATAAAAACTTGCATCAACCTGATCGACATGCCATCGGTACAAAAGAGAACTTATTTTCTATCTTCCTTTCAAAATGGCTTCCACCTCTCTTGCCTTCAGCTTTTACTTCCATTATTTCCCGTTTCTATCTTGATTTTAATGTAAACCGTAGCCGGCGTCATCTTCCATTTTCCCATGAGCCAAACTGTCAGATGATATAGCTTGCTTGGTCATGCCACACATTTCTGTTTATGAGAGTGGTAGCCTATTCAGAGTTTAGAAAAAAAGAAGTACCTACCTCGCGTAGCAAAAAAGTAAAGGAGTAATTGCCCCCAGTTAGCTACAGAAGGATACAGCAAAGTGTAACACATAGCTGTACCCTCACAGTGAATGATTGCGACTTATATTTCTTGTCTACAATGATTAACAATAATAAAGAAGGCACTGTGAAAAAACGGGCTGAAAGAGCTCAGTTGCGAGGACGTCAAACTTTAGATATAAGGGTTCCTGGTTAAATCCTTGGTTTGGTCAAAGACTGAGCAGCTAGTTCGTCAGGCAAGTTTCTTTTTTGGAGTCAGCTTCCGGTGACGTTTTATTTAATTAATAAAACCTTTCATCAACCTAATTGACATACCATCAGTACAAGACAGTACGTGTTTTCTATCTTTCTTTGAAAATGGATTCCACCTCTCTTGCCTTCAGCTTTGACTTCCATTATTTGCCGTTTCTATCTCGATTTTAGGGTAAACTGTAGCCTGCATCATTTTCCATCTAACCTTGGACCAAAGTGTCAGATGATATAGCTTGCTTCCTCATGCCACACATTTCTGTGTATTAGATTGCTAGCCTATTTAGCGTTTAGAAAAAAAGAAATACCTAGCTTGCGCAATAAAAAATAAATTGACTAATTGTGCCCAGTTAGCTGCAGAAGGATACAGCATACTTTAACACATAGATGTACCCTCCTAGTGATTGATCAGATGCCCACTTGTTGCCTGCAATGATTAAGAATCATCAGGAAGGTATTCTCTGACAACTGGCCGAAATAGCTCATTTGGGAGAGCGTTAAACTGAAGATCTAAAGCTCTCTGGTTCAATCCCGGGTTTTGGCAAGGACTGAGCACCTAGCTAATTAGGTGTAGTTCTCTCTTGGAGTCAGCTTCAGTAGACATTTTAGTTCATAGATGAAACCTTTTAATAACCTGTTCGACATACCATCAGTAGAGCACAGCACTTGCGTTCTATCTTCCTTTCAAAATGGCTTCCACCTCTCTTGCCTTCAGCTTTGACTTCCATTATTTCCAGTTTCTATCTTGATTTTAATGTAAACCTTAGGCTGCATCATCTTACATTTTCCCATGAACCAAGCTGTCAGATGATATAGCTTGCTTACTCATCCCACACATTTGTGTGCCTATTCAGAGTTTGGAATAAAAGAAGTACCTAGGTTGCGCACCAAAAAAGTAAATGAGTAATTGCACCCAGTTAGCTGCAGAAGGATACCGGAAGTTTAAGACATAGCTGTACCCTCAAAGTGAATGATTTCGAGGTGTATGTCTTGTCTACAATGATTAAGAAGAATACGGAGGGACCTGTGAAATAAGTGGCCGAAATAGCTCAGTTGGGAGAGCGTTAGATTGAAGATCTAAAGGTCCCTGGTTCAATCCCGGGTTTTGGCAAGGACTGAGCACCTAGCTAATTAGGTGTAGTTCTCTCTTGGAGTCAGCTTCAGTAGACATTTTAGTTCATAGATGAAACCTTTTAATAACCTGATCAACATACCATCAGTAGAGCACAGCACTTGCGTTCTATCTTCCTTTCAAAATGGCTTCCACCTCTGTTGCCTTCAGCTTTGACTTCCATTATTTCCAGTTTCTATCTTGATTTTAATTTAAAGCTTAGGCTGCATCATCTTCCATTTTCCCATGAACCAAGCTGTCAGATGATATAGCTTGCTTACTCATCCCACACATTTGTGTGCCTATTCAGAGTTTGGAATAAAAGAAGTACCTAGGTTGCGCACCAAAAAAGTAAATGAGTAATTGCACCCAGTTAGCTGCAGAAGGATACCGGAAGTTTAAGACATAGCTGTACCCTCAAAGTGAATGATTTCGGGGTGTATGTCTTGTCTACAATGATTAAGAAAAATACGGAGGGACCTGCGCAATAAGTGGCCGAAATAGCTCAGTTGGGAGAGCGTTAGACTGAAGATCTAAAGGTCCCTGGTTCAATCCCGGGTTTCGGCAAAGACTCAGAAGACAGCTTGTTAGGCGTGTTTCTTTCTTGGATTCAGCTTCCGGTGACGTTTTATTTAATTAATAAAACCTTTCATCAACCTAATTGACATACCATCAGTACAAGACAGTACTTGTTTTCTAACTTCCTTTCAAAATGGATTCCACCTCTCTTGCCTTCAGCTTTGACTTCCATTATTTGCCGTTTCTATCTCGATTTTAGGGTAAACTGTAGCCTGCATCATTTTCCATCTAACTTTGGACCAAAGTGTCAGATGATATAGCTTGCTTCCTCATGCCACACATTTCTGTGTATTAGATTGCTAGCCTATTTAGCGTTTAGAAAAAAAGAAATACCTAGCTTGCGCAATAAAAAATAAATTGACTAATTGTGCCCAGTTAGCTGCAGAAGGATACAGCATACTTTAACACATAGATGTACCCTCCTAGTGATTGATCAGATGCCCACTTGTTGCCTACAATGATTAAGAATCATCAGGAAGGTATTCTCTGACAACTGGCCGAAATAGCTCAGTTGGGAGAGCGTTAGACTGAAGATCTAAAGGTCCCTGGTTCAATCGCGGGTTTCGGCAAGGACTGAGCACCTAGCTAATTAGGTGTAGTTCTCTCTTGGAGTCAGCTTCAGTAGACATTTTAGTTCATAGATGAAACCTTTTAATAACCTGATCGACATACCATCAGTAGAGTACAGCACTTGCGTTCTATCTTCCTTTCAAAATGGCTTCCACCTCTCTTGCCTTCAGCTTTGACTTCCATTATTTCCAGTTTCTATCTTGATTTTAATGTAAAGCTTAGGCTGCATCATCTTCCATTTTCCCATGAACCAAGCTGTCAGATGATATAGCTTGCTTACTCATCCCACACATTTGTGTGCCTATTCAGAGTTTGGAATAAAAAAAAAGTACCTAGGTTGCGCACCAAAAAAGTAAATGAGTAATTTCACCCAGTTAGCTGCAGAAGGATACCGGAAGTTTAAGACATAGCTGTACCCTCAAAGTGAATGATTTCGAGGTGTATGTCTTGTCTACAATGATTAAGAAGAATACAGAGGGACCTGTGAAATAACTGGCCGAAATAGCTCAGTTGGGAGAGCGTTAGACTGAAGATCTAAAGGTCTCTGGTTCAATCCCGGGTTTCGGCAAAACTCAGAAGACAGCTTGTTAGGTGTGTTTCTTTCTTGGATTCAGCTTCTGGTGACGTTTTATTTAATTGATAAAACCTTTCATCAACCTAATTGACATACCATCAGTACAAGACAGTACGTGTTTTCTATCTTCCTTTCAAAATGGATTCCACCTATCTTGCCTTCAGCTTTGACTTCCATTATTTACTGTTTCTATCTTGATTTTTAGGTAACCCGCAGTCTGCATCAGTCTCCATCTTCCCTTGAACCAAAGTGTCGGATGAAATAGCTTGCTTACTCATGCCACACATTTCTGTGCATTAGATTGCTAGCCTATTTAGAGTTTAGAAAAAAAGAAATACCTAGCTTGCAGAATAAAAAACAAATTCCCTAATTACACCCAGTTAACTGGAGAAGGATACAACAAAGTTTAAGACATAGCTGTACCCTCACAGTGAATGATTTAGACTTCTGTGTCTTGTCTACAATGATTAAAAATGATACGGAAAGCTTTTCATGACACCTGGTTTAAATATCTCAGTTGGGAGAATGTTAGACTAAAGATAAAAAAAGGTCCTTGGTTCAATCCTGGGTTGTGCCAAAGACCAAGCACTCAGCTTGTTAGGCATGTTTCTTTCTTGGAGTCACTCTCAAGGGACATTTTATTTCATTGATAAAAACTTGCATCAACCTGATCGACATGCCATCGGTACAAAAGAGCACTTATTTTCTATCTTCCTTTCAAAATGGCTTCCACCTCTCTTGCCTTCAGCTTTGACTTCCATTATTTCCCGTTTCTATCTTGATTTTGATGTAAACCGTAGGCGGCGTCATCTTCCATTTTCCCATGAGCCAAACTGTCAGATGATATAGCTTGCTTAGTCATGCCACACATTTCTGTTTATGAGAATGGTAGCCTATTCAGAGTTTAGAAAAAAAGAAGTACCTAGCTCGCGTAGCAAAAAAGTAAAGGAGTAATTGCCCCCAGTTAGCTACAGAAGGATACAGCAAAGTGTAACACATAGCTGTACCCTCACAGTGAATGATTGCGACTTATATTTCTTGTCTACAATGATTAATAATAATAAGGAAGGCACTGTGAAAAAACGGGCTGAAAGAGCTCAGTTGCGAGGACGTCAAACTTTAGATCTAAGGGTCCCTGGTTAAATTCTTGGTTTGGTCAAAGACTGAGCAGCTAGTTCGTCAGGCAAGTTTCTTTTTTGGAGTCAGCTTCCGGTGACGTTTTATTTAATTAATAAAACCTTTCATCAACCTAATTGACATACCATCAGTACAAGACAGTACGTGTTTTCTATCTTCCTTTGAAAATGGATTCCACCTCTCTTGCCTTCAGCTTTGACTTCCATTATTTCCCGTTTCTATCTCGATTTTAGGGTAAACTGTAGCCTGCATCATTTTCCATCTAACCTTGGACCAAAGTGTCAGATGATATAGCTTGCTTCCTCATGCCACACATTTCTGTGTATTAGATTGCTAGCCTATTTAGCGTTTAGAAAAAAAGAAATACATAGCTTGGGCAATAAAAAATAAATTGACTAATTGTGCCCAGTTAGCTGCAGAAGGATACAGCATACTTTAACACATAGATGTACCCTCCTAGTGATTGATCAGATGCCCACTTGTTGCCTACAATGATTAAGAATCATCAGGAAGGTATTCTTTGACAACTGGCCGAAATAGCTCAGTTGGGAGAGCGTTAGACTGAAGATCTAAAGGTCCCTGGTTCAATCCCGGGTTTTGGCAAGGAGTGAGCACCTAGCTAATTAGGTGTAGTTCTCTCTTGGAGTCAGCTTCAGTAGACATTTTAGTTCATAGATGAAACCTTTCAATAACCTGATCGACATACCATCAGTAGAGCACAGCACTTGCGTTCTATCTTCCTTTCAAAATGGCTTCCACCTCTCTTGCCTTCAGCTTTGACTTCCATTATTTCCAGTTTCTATCTTGATTTTAATGTGAAGCTTAGGCTGCATCATCTTCCATTTTCCCATGAACCAAGCTGTCAGATGATATAGCTTGCTTACTCATCCCACACATTTGTGTGCCTATTCAGAGTTTGGAATAAAAGAAGTACCTAGGTTGCGCACCAAAAAAGTAAATGAGTAAATGCACCCAGTTAGCTGCAGAAGGATACCGGAAGTTTAAGACATAGCTGTACCCTCAAAGTGAATGATTTCGAGGTGTATGTCTTGTCTACAATGATTAAGAAGAAAACGGAGGGACCTGTGAAATAACTGGCCGAAATAGCTCAGTTGGGAGAGTGTTAGACTGAAGATCTAAAGGTCCCTGGTTCAATCCCGGGTTTCGACAAAGACTCAGAAGGCAGCTTGTTAGGCGTGTTTCTTTCTTGGATTCAGCTTCTGGTGACGTTTTATTTAATTGATAAAACCTTTCATCAACCTAATTGACATACCATCAGTACAAGACAGTACGTGTTTTCTATCTTCCTTTGAAAATGGTTTCCACCTCTCTTGCCTTCAGCTTTGACTTCGATTATTTGCCGTTTCTATCTCGATTTTAGGGTAAACTGTAGCCTGCATCATTTTCCATCTAACCTTGGACCAAAGTGTCAGATGATATAGCTTGCTTCCTCATGCCACACATTTCTGTGTATTAGATTGCTAGCCTATTTAGCGTTTAGAAAAAAAGAAATACCTAGCTTGCGCAATAAAAAATAAATTGACTAATTGTGCCCAGTTAGCTGCAGAAGGATACAGCATACTTTAACACATAGATGTACCCTCCTAGTGATTGATCAGATGCCCACTTGTTGCCTACAATGATTAAGAATCATCAGGAAGGTATTCTCTGACAACTGGCCGAAATAGCTCAGTTGGGAGAGCGTTAGACTGAAGATCTAAAGGTCCCTGGTTCAATCGCGGGTTTCGGCAAGGACTGAGCACCTAGCTAATTAGGTGTAGTTCTCTCTTGGAGTCAGCTTCAGTAGACATTTTAGTTCATAGATGAAACCTTTCAATAACCTGATCGACATACCATCAGTAGAGCACAGCACTTGCGTTCTATCTTCCTTTCAAAATGGCTTCCACCTCTCTTGCCTTCAGCTTTGACTTCCATTATTTCCAGTTTCTATCTTGATTTTAATGTAAAGCTTAGGCTGCATCATCTTCTATTTTCCCATGAACCAAGCTGTCAGATGATATAGCTTGCTTACTCATCCCACACATTTGTGTGCCTATTCAGAGTTTGGAATAAAAGAAGTACCTAGGTTGCGCACCAAAAAAGTAAATGAGTAAATGCACCCAGTTAGCTGCAGAAGGATACCGGAAGGTTAAGACATAGCTGTACCATCAAAGTGAATGATTTGGAGGTGTATGTCTTGTCTACAATGATTAAGAAGAATACGGAGGGACCTGTGAAATAAGTGGCCGAAATAGCTCAGTTGGGAGAGCGTTAGACTGAAGATCTAAAGGTCCCTGGTTCAATCCCGGGTTTCGGCAAAGACTCAGAAGACAGCTTGTTAGGTGTGTTTCTTTCTTGGATTCAGCTTCTGGTGACGTTTTATTTAATTGATAAAACCTTTCATCAACCTAATTGACATACCATCAGTACAAGACAGTACTTGTTTTCTATCTTCCTTTCAAAATGGATTCCACCTCTCTTGCCTTCAGCTTTGACTTCCATTATTTACTGTTTCTATCTTGATTTTTAGGTAACCCGCAGTCTGCATCAGTCTCCATCTTCCCTTGAACCAAAGTGTCGGATGAAATAGCTTGCTTACTCATGCCACACATTTCTGTGCATTAGATTGCTAGCCTATTTAGAGTTTAGAAAAAAAGAAATACCTAGCTTGCAGAATAAAAAACAAATTCCCTAATTACACCCAGTTAACTGGAGAAGGATACAACAAAGTTTAAGACATAGCTGTACCCTCACAGTGAATGATTTAGACTTCTGTGTCTTGTCTACAATGATTAAAAATGATACGGAAAGCTTTTCATGACACCTGGCTAAAATATCTCAGTTAGGATAATGTTAGACTAAAGATAAAAAAAGGTCCTTGGTTCAATCCTGGGTTGTGCCAAAGACCAAGCACTAAGCTTGTTAGGCATGTTTCTTTCTTGGAGTCACTCTCAAGTGACATTTTATTTCATTGATAAAAACTTGCATCAACCTGATCGACATGCCATCGGTACAAAAGAGAACTTATTTTCTATCTTCCTTTCAAAATGGCTTCCACCTCTCTTGCCTTCAGCTTTGACTTCCATTATTTCCCGTTTCTATCTTGATTTTGATGTAAACCGTAGCCGGCGTCATCTTCCATTTTCCCATGAGCCAAACTGTCAGATGATATAGCTTGCTTGGTCATGCCACACATTTCTGTTTATGAGAGTGGTAGCCTATTCAGAGTTTAGAAAAAAAGAAGTACCTAGCTCGCGTAGCAAAAAAGTAAAGGAGTAATTGCGCCCAGTTAGCTACAGAAGGATACAGCAAAGTGTAACACATAGCTGTACCCTCACAGTGAATGATTGCGACTTATATTTCTTGTCTACAATGATTAACAATAATAAGGAAGGCACTGTGAAAAAACGGGCTGAAAGAGCTCAGTTGCGAGGACGTCAAACTTTAGATCTAAGGGTCCCTGGTTAAATCCTTGGTTTGGTCAAAGACTGAGCAGCTAGTTCGTCAGGCAAGTTTCTTTTTTGGAGTCAGCTTCCGGTGACGTTTTATTTAATTAATAAAACCTTTCATCAACCTAATTGACATACCATCAGTACAAGACAGTACGTGTTTTCTATCTTTCTTTGAAAATGGATTCCACCTCTCTTGCCTTCAGCTTTGACTTCCATTATTTGCCGTTTCTATCTCGATTTTAGGGTAAACTGTAGCCTGCATCATTTTCCATCAAACCTTGGACCAAAGTGTCAGATGATATAGCTTGCTTCCTCATGCCACACATTTCTGTGTATTAGATTGCTAGCCTATTTAGCGTTTAGAAAAAAAGAAATACCTAGCTTGCGCAATAAAAAATAAATTGACTAATTGTGCCCAGTTAGCTGCAGAAGGATACAGCATACTTTAACACATAGATGTACCCTCCTAGTGATTGATCAGATGCCCACTTGTTGCCTGCAATGATTAAGAATCATCAGGAAGGTATTCTCTGACAACTGGCCGAAATAGCTCATTTGGGAGAGCGTTAAACTGAAGATCTAAAGATCTCTGGTTCCATCCCGGGATTTGGCAAGGACTGAGCACCTAGCTAATTAGGTGTAGTTCTCTCTTGGAGTCAGCTTCAGTAGACATTTTAGTTCATAGATGAAACCTTTTAATAACCTGTTCGACATACCATCAGTAGAGCACAGCACTTGCGTTCTATCTTCCTTTCAAAATGGCTTCCACCTCTCTTGCCTTCAGCTTTGACTTCCATTATTTCCAGTTTCTATCTTGATTTTAATGTAAACCTTAGGCTGCATCGTCTTACATTTTCCCATGAACCAAGCTGTCAGATGATATAGCTTGCTTACTCATCCCACACATTTGTGTGCCTATTCAGAGTTTGGAATAAAAGAAGTACCTAGGTTGCGCACCAAAAAAGTAAATGAGTAATTGCACCCAGTTAGCTGCAGAAGGATACCGGAAGTTTAAGACATAGCTGTACCCTCAAAGTGAATGATTTCGAGGTGTATGTCTTGTCTACAATGATTAAGAAGAATACGGAGGGACCTGTGAAATAAGTGGCCGAAATAGCTCAGTTGGGAGAGCGTTAGATTGAAGATCTAAAGGTCCCTGGTTCAATCCCGGGTTTTGGCAAGGACTGAGCACCTAGCTAATTAGGTGTAGTTCTCTCTTGGAGTCAGCTTCAGTAGACATTTTAGTTCATAGATGAAACCTTTTAATAATCTGATCAACATACCATCAGTAGAGCACAGCACTTGCGTTCTATCTTCCTTTCAAAATGGCTTCCACCTCTGTTGCCTT
The DNA here is from genome assembly GCF_031143425.1 of Pleurodeles waltl. Taxonomy (NCBI): domain Eukaryota; kingdom Metazoa; phylum Chordata; class Amphibia; order Caudata; family Salamandridae; genus Pleurodeles; species Pleurodeles waltl. The sequence goes on along the minus strand of NW_027150173.1, from coordinate 6,078 downwards.
CAGCTTTGACTTCCATTATTTCCAGTTTCTATCTTGATTTTAATGTAAAGCTTAGGCTGCATCATCTTCCATTTTCCCATGAACCAAGCTGTCAGATGATATAGCTTGCTTACTCATCCCACACATTTGTGTGCCTATTCAGAGTTTGGAATAAAAGAAGTACCTAGGTTGCGCACCAAAAAATTAAATGAGTAATTGCACCCAGTTAGCTGCAGAAGGATACCGGAAGTTTAAGACATAGCTGTACCCTCAAAGTGAATGATTTCGAGGTGTATGTCTTGTCTACAATGATTAAGAAGAATACGGAGGGACCTGTGAAATAAGTGGCCGAAATAGCTCAGTTGGGAGAGCGTTAGATTGAAGATCTAAAGGTCCCTGGTTCAATCCCGGGTTTTGGCAAGGACTGAGCACCTAGCTAATTAGGTGTAGTTCTCTCTTGGAGTCAGCTTCAGTAGACATTTTAGTTCATAGATGAAACCTTTTAATAACCTGATCAACATACCATCAGTAGAGCACAGCACTTGCGTTCTATCTTCCTTTCAAAATGGATTCCACCTCTCTTGCCTTCAGCTTTGACTTCCATTATTTACTGTTTCTGTCTTGATTTTTAGGTAACCCGCAGTCTGCATCAGTCTCCATCTTCCCTTGAACCAAAGTGTCGGATGAAATAGCTTGCTTACTCATGCCACACATTTCTGTGCATTAGATTGCTAGCCTATTTAGAGTTTAGAAAAAAAGAAATACCTAGGTTGCACAATAAAAAACGAATTCCCTAATTACACCCAGTTAACTGGAGAAGGATACAGCAAAGTTTAAGACATAGCTGTACCCTCACAGTGAATGATTTAGACTTCTGTGTCTTGTCTACAATGATTAAAAATGATACAGAAAGCTTTTCATGACACCTGGCTAAAATATCTCAGTTGGGAGAATGTTAGACTAAAGATAAAAAAGGTCCTTGGTCCAATCCTGGGTTGTGCCAAAGACCAAGCACTCAGCTTGTTAGGCATGTTTCTTTCTTGGAGTCACTCTCAAGTGACATTTTATTTCATTGATAAAAACTTGCATCAACCTGATCGACATGCCATCGTACAAAAGAGCACTTATTTTCTGTCTTCCTTTCAAAATGGCTTCCACCTCTCTTGCCTTCAGCTTTGACTTCCATTATTTCCAGTTTCTATCTTGATTTTAATGTAAAGCTTAGGCTGCATCATCTTCTATTTTCCCATGAACCAAGCTGTCAGATGATATAGCTTGCTTACTCATCCCACACATTTGTGTGCCTATTCAGAGTTTGGAATAAAAGAAGTACCTAGGTTGCGCACCAAAAAAGTAAATGAGTAAATGCACCCAGTTAGCTGCAGAAGGATACCGGAAGTTTAAGACATAGCTGTACCCTCAAAGTGAATGATTTCGAGGTGTATGTCTTGTCTACAATGATTAAGAAGAAAACGGAGGGACCTGTGAAATAACTGGCCGAAATAGCTCAGTTGGGAGAGCGTTAGACTGAAGATCTAAAGGTCCCTGGTTCAATCCCGGGTTTCGGCAAAGACTCAGAAGACAGCTTGTTAGGCGTGTTTCTTTCTTGGATTCAGCTTCTGGTGACGTTTTATTTAATTGATAAAACCTTTCATCAACCTAATTGACATACCATCAGTACAAGACAGTACTTGTTTTCTATCTTCCTTTCAAAATGGATTCCACCTCTCTTGCCTTCAGCTTTGACTTCCATTATTTACTGTTTCTGTCTTGATTTTTAGGTAACCCGCAGTCTGCATCAGTCTCCATCTTCCCTTGAACCAAAGTGTCGGATGAAATAGCTTGCTTACTCATGCCACACATTTCTGTGCATTAGATTGCTAACCTATTTAGAGTTTAGAAAAAAAGAAATACCTAGCTTGCACAATAAAAAACGAATTCCCTAATTACACCCAGTTAACTGGAGAAGGATACAGCAAAGTTTAAGACATAGCTGTACCCTCACAGTGAATGATTTAGACTTCTGTGTCTTGTCTACAATGATTAAAAATGATACGGAAAGCTTTTCATGACACCTGGTTTAAATATCTCAGTTGGGAGAATGTTAGACTAAAGATAAAAAAAGGTCCTTGGTTCAATCCTAGGTTGTGCCAAAGACCAAGCACTCAGCTTGTTAGGCATGTTTCTTTCTTGGAGTCACTCTCAAGGGACATTTTATTTCATTGATAAAAACTTGCATCAACCTGATCGACATGCCATCGGTACAAAAGAGCACTTATTTTCTATCTTCCTTTCAAAATGGCTTCCACCTCTCTTGCCTTCAGCTTTGACTTCCATTATTTCCCGTTTCTATCTTGATTTTGATGTAAACCGTAGGCGGCGTCATCTTCCATTTTCCCATGAGCCAAACTGTCAGATGATATAGCTTGCTTAGTCATGCCACACATTTCTGTTTATGAGAATGGTAGCCTATTCAGAGTTTAGAAAAAAAGAAGTACCTAGCTCGCGTAGCAAAAAAGTAAAGGAGTAATTGCCCCCAGTTAGCTACAGAAGGATACAGCAAAGTGTAACACATAGCTGTACCCTCACAGTGAATGATTGCGACTTATATTTCTTGTCTACAATGATTAATAATAATAAGGAAGGCACTGTGAAAAAACGGGCTGAAAGAGCTCAGTTGCGAGGACGTCAAACTTTAGATCTAAGGGTCCCTGGTTAAATCCTTGGTTTGGTCAAAGACTGAGCAGCTAGTTCGTCAGGCAAGTTTCTTTTTTGGAGTCAGCTTCCGGTGACGTTTTATTTAATTAATAAAACCTTTCATCAACCTAATTGACATACCATCAGTACAAGACAGTACGTGTTTTCTATCTTTCTTTGAAAATGGATTCCACCTCTCTTGCCTTCAGCTTTGACTTCCCTTATTTGCCGTTTCTATCTCGATTTTAGGGTAAACTGTAGCCTGCATCATTTTCCATCTAACCTTGGACCAAAGTGTCAGATGATATAGCTTGCTTCCTCATGCCACACATTTCTGTGTATTAGATTGCTAGCCTATTTAGCGTTTAGAAAAAAAGAAATACCTAGCTTGCGCAATAAAAAATAAATTGACTAATTGTGCCCAGTTAGCTGCAGAAGGATACAGCATACTTTAACACATAGATGTACCCTCCTAGTGATTGATCAGATGCCCACTTGTTGCCTACAATGATTAAGAATCATCAGGAAGGTATTCTTTGACAACTGGCCGAAATAGCTCAGTTGGGAGAGCGTTAGACTGAAGATCTAAAGGTCCCTGGTTCAATCCCGGGTTTCGGCAAGGACTGAGCACCTAGCTAATTAGGTGTAGTTCTCTCTTGGAGTCAGCTTCAGTAGACATTTTAGTTCATAGATGAAACCTTTCAATAACCTGATCGACATACCATCAGTAGAGCACAGCACTTGCGTTCTATCTTCCTTTCAAAATGGCTTCCACCTCTGTTGCCTTCAGCTTTGACTTCCATTATTTCCAGTTTGTATCTTGATTTTAATGTAAAGCTTAGGCTGCATCATCTTCTATTTTCCCATGAACCAAGCTGTCAGATGATATAGCTTGCTTACTCATCCCACACATTTGTGTGCCTATTCAGAGTTTGGAATAAAAGAAGTACCTAGGTTGCGCACCAAAAAAGTAAATGAGTAAATGCACCCAGTTAGCTGCAGAAGGATACCGGAAGTTTAAGACATAGCTGTACCCTCAAAGTGAATGATTTCGAGGTGTATGTCTTGTCTACAATGATTAAGAAGAAAACGGAGGGACCTGTGAAATAACTGGCTGAAATAGCTCAGTTGGGAGAGCGTTAGACTGAAGATCTAAAGGTCCCTGGTTCAATCCCGGGTTTCGGCAAAGACTCAGAAGACAGCTTGTTAGGCGTGTTTCTTTCTTGGATTCAGCTTCTGGTGACGTTTTATTTAATTGATAAAACCTTTCATCAACCTAATTGACATACCATCAGTACAAGACAGTACTTGTTTTCTATCTTCCTTTCAAAATGGATTCCACCTCTCTTGCCTTCAGCTTTGACTTCCATTATTTACTGTTTCTGTCTTGATTTTTAGGTAACCCGCAGTCTGCATCAGTCTCCATCTTCCCTTGAACCAAAGTGTCGGATGAAATAGCTTGCTTACTCATGCCACACATTTCTGTGCATTAGATTGCTAGCCTATTTAGAGCTTAGAAAAAAAGAAATACCTAGCTTGCACAATAAAAAACGAATTCCCTAATTACACCCAGTTAACTGGAGAAGGATACAGCAAAGTTTAAGACATAGCTGTACCCTCACAGTGAATGATTTAGACTTCTGTGTCTTGTCTACAATGATTAAAAATGATACGGAAAGCTTTTCATGACACCTGGCTAAAATATCTCAGTTGGGAGAATGTTAGACTAAAGATAAAAAAGGTCCTTGGTTCAATCCTGGGTTGTGCCAAAGACCAAGCACTCAGCTTGTTAGGCATGTTTCTTTCTTGGAATCACTCTCAAGTGACATTTTATTTCATTGATAAAAACTTGCATCAACCTGATCGACATGCCATCGGTACAAAAGAGCACCTATTTTCTATCTTCCTTTCAAAATGGCTTCCACCTCTCTTGCCTTCAGCTTTGACTTCCATTATTTCCCGTTTCTATCTTGATTTTAATGTAAACCGTAGCCGGCGTCATCTTCCATTTTCCCATGAGCCAAACTGTCAGATGATATAGCTTGCTTGGTCATGCCACACATTTCTGTTTATGAGAGTGGTAGCCTATTCAGAGTTTAGAAAAAAAGAAGTACCTACCTCGCGTAGCAAAAAAGTAAAGGAGTAATTGCCCCCAGTTAGCTACAGAAGGATACAGCAAAGTGTAACACATAGCTGTACCCTCACAGTGAATGATTGCGACTTATATTTCTTGTCTACAATGATTAACAATAATAAGGAAGGCACTGTGAAAAAACGGGCTGAAAGAGCTCAGTTGCGAGGACGTCAAACTTTAGATCTAAGGGTCCGTGGTTAAATCCTTGGTTTGGTCAAAGACTGAGCAGCTAGTTCGTCAGGCAAGTTTCTTTTTTGGAGTCAGCTTCCGGTGACGTTTTATTTAATTAATAAAACCTTTCATCAACCTAATTGACATACCATCAGTACAAGACAGTACGTGTTTTCTATCTTTCTTTGAAAATGGATTCCACCTCTCTTGCCTTCAGCTTTGACTTCCATTATTTGCCGTTTCTATCTCGATTTTAGGGTAAACTGTAGCCTGCATCATTTTCCATCTAACCTTGGACCAAAGTGTCAGATGATATAGCTTGCTTCCTCATGCCACACATTTCTGTGTATTAGATTGCTAGCCTATTTAGCGTTTAGAAAAAAAGAAATACCTAGCTTGCGCAATAAAAAATAAATTGACTAATTGTGCCCAGTTAGCTGCAGAAGGATACAGCATACTTTAACACATAGATGTACCCTCCTAGTGATTGATCAGATGCCCACTTGTTTCCTCCAATGATTAAGAATCATCAGGAAGGTATTTTCTGACAACTGGCCAAAATAGCTCAGTTGGGAGAGCGTTAGACTGAAGATCTAAAGGTCCCTGGTTCAATCCCGGGTTTCGGCAAGGACTGAGCACCTAGCTAATTAGGTGTAGTTCTCTCTTGGAGTCAGCTTCAGTAGACATTTTAGTTCATAGATGAAACCTTTCAATAACCTGATCGACATACCATCAGTAGAGCACAGCACTTGCGTTCTATCTTCCTTTCAAAATGGCTTCCACCTCTCTTGCCTTCAGCTTTGACTTCCATTATTTCCAGTTTCTATCTTGATTTTAATGTAAAGCTTAGGCTGCATCATCTTCTATTTTCCCATGAACCAAGCTGTCAGATGATATAGCTTGCTTACTCATCCCACACATTTGTGTGCCTATTCAGAGTTTGGAATAAAAGAAGTACCTAGGTTGCGCACCAAAAAAGTAAATGAGTAAATGCACCCAGTTAGCTGCAGAAGGATACCGGAAGTTTAAGACATAGCTGTACCCTCAAAGTGAATGATTTCGAGGTGTATGTCTTGTCTACAATGATTAAGAAGAAA
>NW_027150172.1:0-71360 GCF_031143425.1 Pleurodeles waltl | reverse complement strand
AGCGCCGGCGACAGGAAACACCCCAAAGCGCAACGTGGACACATCCTACATTTTGGAAAAAAACAGAGGTGTTTTTTGCGAAGTGCCTACCTGTAGATTTTGGCCTCTAGCTCAGCCGGCACCTAGGGAAACCTACCAAACCTGTGCATTTCTGAAAACTAGAGACCTAGGGGAATCCAAGGAGGGGTGACTTGCGGGGCTCGGACCAGGTTCTGTTACCCAGAATCCTTGCAAACCTCAAAATTTGGCTAAAAAAACACATGTTCCTCACATTTCTGTGGCAGAAAGTTCTGGAATCTGAGAGGAGCTACAAATTTCCTTCCACCCAGCGTTCCCCCAAGTCTCCCGATAAAAATGATACCTCACTTGCGTGGGTAGGCCTAGCGCCGGCGACAGGAAACACCCCAAAGCGCAACGCGGACACATCCTAAATTTTGGAAAAAAACAGAGGTGTTTTTTGCGAAGTGCCTACCTGTAGATTTTGGCCTCTAGCTCAGCCGGCACCTAGGGAAACCTACCAAACCTGTGCATTTCTGAAAACTAGAGACCTAGGGGAATCCAAGGAGGGGTGACTTGCAGGGCTCGGACCAGGTTCTGTTACCCAGAATCCTTTGCAAACCTCAAAATTTGGCTAAAAAAACACATGTTCCTCACATTTCTGTGGCAGAAAGTTCTGGAATCTGAGAGGAGCTACAAATTTCCTTCCACCCAGCGTTCCCCCAAGTCTCCCGATAAAAATGATACCTCACTTGCGTGGGTAGGCCTAGCGCCGGCGACAGGAAACACCCCAAAGCGCAACGTGGACACATCCTAAATTTTGGAAAAAAACAGAGGTGTTTTTTGCGAAGTGCCTACCTGTAGATTTTGGCCTCTAGCTCAGCCGGCACCTAGGGAAACCTACCAAACCTGTGCATTTCTGAAAACTAGAGACCTAGGGGAATCCAAGGAGGGGTGACTTGCGGGGCTCGGACCAGGTTCTGTTACCCAGAATCCTTTGCAAACCTCAAAATTTGGCTAAAAAAAACACATGTTCCTCACATTTCTGTGGCAGAAAGTTCTGGAATCTGAGAGGAGCTACAAATTTCCTTCCACCCAGCGTTCCCCCAAGTCTTCCGATAAAAATGATACCTTCACTTGCGTGGGTAGGCCTAGCGCCGGCGACAGGAAACACCCCAAAGCGCAACGTGGACACATCCTAAATTTTGGAAAAAAACAGAGGTGTTTTTTGCGAAGTGCCTACCTGTAGATTTTGGCCTCTAGCTCAGCCGGCACCTACGGAAACCTACCAAACCTGTGCATTTCTGAAAACTAGAGACTTAGGGGAATCCAAGGAGGGGTGACTTGCGGGGCTCGGACCAGGTTCTGTTACCCAGAATCCTTTGCAAACCTCAAAATTTGGCTAAAAAAACACATGTTCCTCACATTTCTGTGGCAGAAAGTTCTGGAATCTGAGAGGAGCTACAAATTTCCTTCCACCCAGCGTTCCCCCAAGTCTCCCGATAAAAATGATACCTCACTTGCGTGGGTAGGCCTAGCGCCGGCGACAGGAAACACCCCAAAGCGCAACGTGGACACATCCTAAATTTTGGAAAAAAACAGAGGTGTTTTTTGCGAAGTGCCTACCTGTAGATTTTGGCCTCTAGCTCAGCCGGCACCTAGGGAAACCTACCAAACCTGTGCATTTCTGAAAACTAGAGAACTAGGGGAATCCAAGGATTGGTGACTTGCGGGGCTCGGACCAGGTTCTGTTACCCAGAATCCTTTGCAAACCTCAAAATTTGGCTAAAAAAACACATTTTCCTCACATTTCTGTGGCAGAAGTTCTGGAATCTGAGAGGAGCTACAAATTTCCTTCCACCCAGCGTTCCCCCAAGTCTCCCGATAAAAATGATACCTCACTGGCGTGGGTAGGCCTAGCGCCGGTGACAGGAAACACCCCAAAGCGCAACGCGGACACATCCTACATTTTGGAAAAAAACAGAGGTGTTTTTTGCGAAGTGCCTACCTGTAGATTTTGGCCTCTAGCTCAGCTGGCACCTAGGGAAACCTACCAAACCTGTGCATTTCTGAAAACTAGAGACCTAGGGGAATCCAAGGAGGGGTGACTTGCGGGGCTCGGACCAGGTTCTGTTACCCAGAATCCTTTGCAAACCTCAAAATTTGGCTAAAAAAACACATGTTCCTCACATTTCTGTGGCAGAAAGTTCTGGAATCTGAGAGGAGCTACAAATTGCCTTCCACCCAGCGTTCCCCCAAGTCTCCCGATAAAAATGATACCTCACTTGCGTGGGTAGGCCTAGCGCCGGCGACAGGAAACACCCCAAAGCGCAACGTGGACACATCCTACATTTTGGAAAAAAAACAGAGGTGTTTTTTGCGAAGTGCCTACCTGTAGATTTTGGCCTCTAGCTCAGCCGGCACCTAGGGAAACCTACCAAACCTGTGCATTTCTGAAAACTAGAGACCTAGGGGAATCCAAGGAGGGGTGACTTGCGGGGCTCGGACCAGGTTCTGTTACCCAGAATCCTTTGCAAACCTCAAAATTGGCTAAAAAAAACACATGTTCCTCACATTTCTGTGGCAGAAAGTTCTGGAATCTGAGAGGAGCTACAAATTTCCTTCCACCCAGCGTTCCCCCAAGTCTCCCGATAAAAATGATACCTCACTTGCGTGGGTAGGCCTAGCGCCGGCGACAGGAAACACCCCAAAGCGCAACGCGGACACATCCTAAATTTTGGAAAAAAACAGAGGTGTTTTTTGCGAAGTGCCTACCTGTAGATTTTGGCCTCTAGCTCAGCCGGCACCTAGGGAAACCTACCAAACCTGTGCATTTCTGAAAACTAGAGACCTAGGGGAATCCAAGGAGGGGTGACTTGCAGGGCTCGGACCAGGTTCTGTTACCAGAATCCTTTGCAAACCTCAAAATTTGGCTAAAAAAAACACATGTTCCTCACATTTCTGTGGCAGAAAGTTTTGGAATCTGAGAGGAGCTACAAATTTCCTTCCACCCAGCGTTCCCCCAAGTCTCCCGATAAAAATGATACCTCACTTGCGTGGGTAGGCCTAGCGCCGGCGACAGGAAACACCCCAAAGCGCAACGTGGACACATCCTACATTTTGGAAAAAAACAGAGGGTGTTTTTTGCGAAGTGCCTACCTGTAGATTTTGGCCTCTAGCTCAGCCGGCACCTAGGGAAACCTACCAAACCTGTGCATTTCTGAAAACTAGAGACCTAGGGGAATCCAAGTAGGGGTGACTTGCGGGGCTCGGACCAGGTTCTGTTACCCAGAATCCTTTGCAAACCTCAAAATTTGGCTAAAAAAACACATGTTCCTCACATTTCTGTGGCAGAAAGTTCTGGAATCTGAGAGGAGCTACAAATTTCCTTCCACCCAGCGTTCCCCCAAGTCTCCCGATAAAAATGATACCTCACTGGCGTGGGTAGGCCTAGCGCCGGTGACAGGAAACACCCCAAAGCGCAACGCGGACACATCCTAAATTTTGGAAAAAAACAGAGGTGTTTTTTGCGAAGTGCCTACCTGTAGATTTTGGCCCTCTAGCTCAGCCGGGCACCTAGGGAAACCTACCAAACCTGTGCATTTCTGAAAACTAGAGACCTAGGGGAATCTAAGGAGGGGTGACTTGCGGGGCTCGGACCAGGTTCTGTTACCCAGAATCCTTTGCAAACCTCAAAATTTGGCTAAAAAAACACATGTTCCTCACATTTCTGTGGCAGAAAGTTCTGGAATCTGAGAGGAGCTACAAATTTCCTTCCACCCAGCGTTCCCCCAAGTCTCCCAATAAAAATGATACCTCACTTGCGTGGGTAGGCCTAGCGCCGGCGACAGGAAACACCCCAAAGCGCAACGCGGACACATCCTAAATTTTGGAAAAAAACAGAGGTGTTTTTTGCGAAGTGCCTACCTGTAGATTTTGGCCTCTAGCTCAGCCGGCACCTAGGGAAACCTACCAAACCTGTGCATTTTTGAAAACTAGAGACCTAGGGGAATCCAAGGAGGGGTGACTTGCGGGGCTCGGACCAGGTTCTGTTACCCAGAATCCTTTGCAAACCTCAAAATTTGGCTAAAAAAACACATGTTCCTCACATTTCTGTGGCAGAAAGTTCTGGAATCTAAGAGGAGCTACAAATTGCCTTCCACCCAGCGTTCCCCCAAGTCTCCCGATAAAAATGATACCTCACTTGCGTGGGTAGGCCTAGCGCCGGCGACAGGAAACACCCCAAAGCGCAACGTGGACACATCCTACATTTTGGAAAAAAAACAGAGGTGTTTTTTGCGAAGTGCCTACCTGTAGATTTTGGCCTCTAGCTCAGCCGGCACCTAGGGAAACCTACCAAACCTGTGCCTTTCTCAAAACTAGAGACCTAGGGGAATCCAAGGAGGGGTGACTTGCGGGGCTCGGACCAGGTTCTGTTACCCAGAATCCTTTGCAAACCTCAAAATTTGGCTAAAAAAACACATGTTCCTCACATTTCTGTGGCAGAAAGTTCTGGAATCTGAGAGGAGCTACAAATTTCCTTCCACCCAGCGTTCCCCCAAGTCTCCCGATAAAAATGATACCTCACTTGCGTGGGTAGGCCTAGCGCCGGCGACAGGAAACACCCCAAAGCGCAACGTGGACACATCCTACATTTTGGAAAAAAACAGAGGTGTTTTTTGCGAAGTGCCTACCCTGTAGATTTTGGCCTCTAGCTCAGCCGGCACCTAGGGAAACCTACCAAACCTGTGCATTTCTGAAAACTAGAGACCTAGGGGAATCCAAGGAGGGGTGACTTGCGGGGCTCGGACCAGGTTCTGTTACCCAGAATCCTTTGCAAACCTCAAAATTTGGCTAAAAAAACACATGTTCCTCACATTTCTGTGGCAGAAAGTTCTGGAATCTGAGAGGAGCTACAAATTTCCTTCCACCCAGCGTTCCCCCAGTCTCCCGATAAAAATGATACCTCACTTGCGTGGGTAGGCCTAGCGCCGGCGACAGGAAACACCCCAAAGCGCAACGTGGACACATCCTAAATTTTGGAAAAAAACAGAGGTGTTTTTTGCGAAGTGCCTACCTGTAGATTTTGGCCTCTAGCTCAGCCGGCACCTAGGGAAACCTACCAAACCTGTGCATTTCTGAAAACTAGAGACCTAGGGGAATCCAAGGAGGGGTGACTTGCGGGGCTCGGACCAGGTTCTGTTACCCAGAATCCTTTGCAAATCTCAAAATTTGGCTAAAAAAACACATGTTCCTCACATTTCTGTGGCAGAAAGTTCTGGAATCTGAGAGGAGCTACAAATTTCCTTCCACCCAGCGTTCCCCCAAGTCTCCCGATAAAAATGATACCTCACTTGCGTGGGTAGGCCTAGCGCCGGCGACAGGAAACACCCCAAAGCGCAACGTGGACACATCCTACATTTTGGAAAAAAACAGAGGTGTTTTTTGCGAAGTGCCTACCTGTAGATTTTGGCCTCTAGCTCAGCCGGCACCTAGGGAAACCTACCAAACCTGTGCATTTCTGAAAACTAGAGACCTAGGGGAATCCAAGGAGGGGTGACTTGCGGGGCTCGGACCAGGTTCTGTTACCCAGAATCCTTTGCAAACCTCAAAATTTGGCTAAAAAAACACATGTTCCTCACATTTCTGTGGCAGAAAGTTCTGGAATCTGAGAGGAGCTACAAATTTCCTTCCACCCAGCGTTCCCCCAAGTCTTCCGATAAAAATGATACCTCACTTGCGTGGGTAGGCCTAGCGCCGGCGACAGGAAACACCCCAAAGCGCAACGTGGACACATCCTACATTTTGGAAAAAAACAGAGGTGTTTTTTGCGAAGTGCCTACCTGTAGATTTTTGGCCTCTAGCTCAGCCGGCACCTAGGGAAACCTACCAAACCTGTGCATTTCTGAAAACTAGAGACCTAGGGGAATCCAAGGAGGGGTGACTTGCGGGGCTCGGACCAGGTTCTGTTACCCAGAATCCTTTGCAAACCTCAAAATTTGGCTAAAAAAACACATGTTCCTCACATTTCTGTGGCAGAAAGTTCTGGAATCTGAGAGGAGCTACAAATTTCCTTCCACCCAGCGTTCCCCCAAGTCTCCCGATAAAAATGATACCTCACTTGCGTGGGTAGGCCTAGCGCCGGCGACAGGAAACACCCCAAAGCGCAACGTGGACACATCCTAAATTTTGGAAAAAAAACAGAGGTGTTTTTTGCGAAGTGCCTACCTGTAGATTTTGGCCTCTAGCTCAGCCGGCACCTAGGGAAACCTACCAAACCTGTGCATTTCTGAAAACTAGAGAACGAGGGGAATCCAAGGAGGGGTGACTTGCGGGGCTCGGACCAGGTTCTGTTACCCAGAATCCTTTGCAAACCTCAAAATTTGGCTAAAAAAACACATGTTCCTCACATTTCTGTGGCAGAAAGTTCTGGAATCTGAGAGGAGCTACAAATTTCCTTCCACCCAGCGTTCCCCCAAGTCTCCCGATAAAAATGATACCTCACTTGCGTGGGTAGGCCTAGCGCCGGCGACAGGAAACACCCCAAAGCGCAACGTGGACACATCCTAAATTTTGGAAAAAAACAGAGGTGTTTTTTGCGAAGTGCCTACCTGTAGATTTTGGCCTCTAGCTCAGCCGGCACCTAGGGAAACCTACCAAACCTGTGCATTTCTGAAAACTAGAGACCTAGGGGAATCCAAGGAGGGGTGACTTGCGGGGCTCGGACCAGGTTCGGTTACCCAGAATCCTTTGCAAACCTCAAAATTTGGCTAAAAAAACACATGTTCCTCACATTTCTGTGGCAGAAAGTTCTGGAATCTGAGAGGAGCTACAAATTTCCTTCCACCCAGCGTTCCCCCAAGTCTCCCGATAAAAATGATACCTCACTTGCGTGGGTAGGCCTCGCGCCGGCGACAGGAAACACCCCAAAGCGCAACGTGGACACATCCTAAATTTTGGAAAAAAACAGAGGTGTTTTTTGCGAAGTGCCTACCTGTAGATTTTGGCCTCTAGCTCAGCCGGCACCTAGGGAAACCTACCAAACCTGTGCATTTCTGAAAACTAGAGACCTAGGGGAATCCAAGGAGGGGTGACTTGCGGGGCTCGGACCAGGTTCTGTTACCCAGAATCCTTTGCAAACCTCAAAATTTGGCTAAAAAAACACATGTTCCTCACATTTCTGTGGCAGAAAGTTCTGGAATCTGAGAGGAGCTACAAATTTCCTTCCACCCAGCGTTCCCCCAAGTCTCCCGATAAAAATGATACCTCACTTGCGTGGGTAGGCCTAGCGCCGGCGACAGGAAACACCCCAAAGCGCAACGTGGACACATCCTACATTTTGGAAAAAAACAGAGGTGTTTTTTGCGAAGTGCCTACCTGTAGATTTTGGCCTCTAGCTCAGCCGGCACCTAGGGAAACCTACCAAACCTGTGCATTTCTAAAAACTAGAGACCTAGGGGAATCCAAGGAGGGGTGACTTGCGGGGCTCGGACCAGGTTCTGTTACCCAGAATCCTTTGCAAATCTCAAAATTTGGCTAAAAAAACACATGTTCCTCACATTTCTGTGGCAGAAAGTTCTGGAATCTGAGAGGAGCTACAAATTTCCTTCCACCCAGCGTTCCCCCAAGTCTCCCGATAAAAATGATACCTCACTTGCGTGGGTAGGCCTAGCGCCGGCGACAGGAAACACCCCAAAGCGCAACGTGGACACATCCTACATTTTGGAAAAAAACAGAGGTGTTTTTTGCGAAGTGCCTACCTGTAGATTTTGGCCTCTAGCTCAGCCGGCACCTAGGGAAACCTACCAAACCTGTGCATTTCTGAAAACTAGAGACCTAGGGGAATCCAAGGAGGGGTGACTTGCGGGGCTCGGACCAGGTTCTGTTACCCAGAATCCTTTGCAAACCTCAAAATTTGGCTAAAAAAACACATGTTCCTCACATTTCTGTGGCAGAAAGTTCTGGAATCTGAGAGGAGCTACAAATTTCCTTCCACCCAGCGTTCCCCCAAGTCTTCCGATAAAAATGATACCTCACTTGCGTGGGTAGGCCTAGCGCCGGCGACAGGAAACACCCCAAAGCGCAACGTGGACACATCCTACATTTTGGAAAAAAACAGAGGTGTTTTTTGCGAAGTGCCTACCTGTAGATTTTGGCCTCTAGCTCAGCCGGCACCTAGGGAAACCTACCAAACCTGTGCATTTCTGAAAACTAGAGACCTAGGGGAATCCAAGGAGGGGTGACTTGCGGGGCTCGGACCAGGTTCTGTTACCCAGAATCCTTTGCAAACCTCAAAATTTGGCTAAAAAAACACATGTTCCTCACATTTCTGTGGCAGAAAGTTCTGGAATCTGAGAGGAGCTACAAATTTCCTTCCACCCAGCGTTCCCCCAAGTCTCCCGATAAAAATGATACCTCACTTGCGTGGGTAGGCCTAGCGCCGGCGACAGGAAACACCCCAAAGCGCAACGTGGACACATCCTAAATTTTGGAAAAAAACAGAGGTGTTTTTTGCGAAGTGCCTACCTGTAGATTTTGGCCTCTAGCTCAGCCGGCACCTAGGGAAACCTACCAAACCTGTGCATTTCTGAAAACTAGAGACCGAGGGGAATCCAAGGAGGGGTGACTTGCGGGGCTCGGACCAGGTTCTGTTACCCAGAATCCTTTGCAAACCTCAAAATTTGGCTAAAAAAACACATGTTCCTCACATTTCTGTGGCAGAAAGTTCTGGAATCTGAGAGGAGCTACAAATTTCCTTCCACCCAGCGTTCCCCCAAGTCTCCCGATAAAAATGATACCTCACTTGCGTGGGTAGGCCTAGCGCCGGCGACAGGAAACACCCCAAAGCGCAACGTGGACACATCCTAAATTTTGGAAAAAAACAGAGGTGTTTTTTGCGAAGTGCCTACCTGTAGATTTTGGCCTCTAGCTCAGCCGGCACCTAGGGAAACCTACCAAACCTGTGCATTTCTGAAAACTAGAGACCTAGGGGAATCCAAGGAGGGGTGACTTGCGGGGCTCGGACCAGGTTCTGTTACCCAGAATCCTTTGCAAACCTCAAAATTTGGCTAAAAAAACACATGTTCCTCACATTTCTGTGGCAGAAAGTTCTGGAATCTGAGAGGAGCTACAAATTTCCTTCCACCCAGCGTTCCCCCAAGTCTCCCGATAAAAATGATACCTCACTTGCGTGGGTAGGCCTCGCGCCGGCGACAGGAAACACCCCAAAGCGCAACGTGGACACATCCTAAATTTTGGAAAAAAACAGAGGTGTTTTTTGCGAAGTGCCTACCTGTAGATTTTGGCCTCTAGCTCAGCCGGCACCTAGGGAAACCTACCAAACCTGTGCATTTCTGAAAACTAGAGACCTAGGGGAATCCAAGGAGGGGTGACTTGCGGGGCTCGGACCAGGTTCTGTTACCCAGAATCCTTTGCAAACCTCAAAATTTGGCTAAAAAAACACATGTTCCTCACATTTCTGTGGCAGAAAGTTCTGGAATCTGAGAGGAGCTACAAATTTCCTTCCACCCAGCGTTCCCCCAAGTCTCCCGATAAAAATGATACCTCACTTGCGTGGGTAGGCCTAGCGCCGGCGACAGGAAACACCCCAAAGCGCAACGTGGACACATCCTACATTTTGGAAAAAAACAGAGGTGTTTTTTGCGAAGTGCCTACCTGTAGATTTTGGCCTCTAGCTCAGCCGGCACCTAGGGAAACCTACCAAACCTGTGCATTTCTGAAAACTAGAGACCTAGGGGAATCCAAGGAGGGGTGACTTGCGGGGCTCGGACCAGGTTCTGTTACCCAGAATCCTTTGCAAACCTCAAAATTTGGCTAAAAAAACACATGTTCCTCACATTTCTGTGGCAGAAAGTTCTGGAATCTGAGAGGAGCTACAAATTTCCTTCCACCCAGCGTTCCCCCAAGTCTCCCGATAAAAATGATACCTCACTTGCGTGGGTAGGCCTAGCGCCGGCGACAGGAAACACCCCAAAGCGCAACGTGGACACATCCTAAATTTTGGAAAAAAACAGAGGTGTTTTTTGCGAAGTGCCTACCTGTAGATTTTGGCCTCTAGCTCAGCCGGCACCTAGGGAAACCTACCAAACCTGTGCATTTCTGAAAACTAGAGACCGAGGGGAATCCAAGGAGGGGTGACTTGCGGGGCTCGGACCAGGTTCTGTTACCCAGAATCCTTTGCAAACCTCAAAATTTGGCTAAAAAAACACATGTTCCTCACATTTCTGTGGCAGAAAGTTCTGTAATCTGAGAGGAGCTACAAATTTCCTTCCACCCAGCGTTCCCCCAAGTCTCCCGATAAAAATGATACCTCACTGGCGTGGGTAGGCCTAGCGCCTGTGACAGGAAACACCCCAAAGCGCAACGCGGACACATCCTAAATTTTGGAAAAAAACAGAGGTGTTTTTTGCGAAGTGCCTACCTGTAGATTTTGGCCTCTAGCTCAGCAGGCACCTAGGGAAACCTACCAAACCTGTGCATTTCTGAAAACTAGAGTCCTAGGGGAATCCAAGGAGGGGTGACTTGCGGGGCTCGGACCAGGTTCTGTTACCCAGAATCCTTTGCAAACCTCAAAATTTGGCTAAAAAAACACATGTTCCTCACATTTCTGTGGCAGAAAGTTCTGGAATCTGAGAGGAGCTACAAATTGCCTTCCACCCAGCGTTCCCCCAAGTCTCCCGATAAAAATGATACCTCACTTGCGTGGGTAGGCCTAGCGCCGGCGACAGGAAACACCCCAAAGCGCAACGTGGACACATCCTACATTTTGGAAAAAAACAGAGGTGTTTTTTGCGAAGTGCCTACCTGTAGATTTTGGCCTCTAGCTCAGCCGGCACCTAGGGAAACCTACCAAACCTGTGCATTTCTGAAAACTAGAGACCTAGGGGAATCCAAGGAGGGGTGACTTGCGGGGCTCGGACCAGGTTCTGTTACCCAGAATCCTTTGCAAACCTCAAAATTTGGCTAAAAAAACACATGTTCCTCACATTTCTGTGGCAGAAAGTTCTGGAATCTGAGAGGAGCTACAAATTTCCTTCCACCCAGCGTTCCCCCAAGTCTCCCGATAAAAATGATACCTCACTTGCGTGGGTAGGCCTAGCGCCGGCGACAGGAAACACCCCAAAGCGCAACGCGGACACATCCTAAATTTTGGAAAAAAACAGAGGTGTTTTTTGCGAAGTGCCTACCTGTAGATTTTGGCCTCTAGCTCAGCCGGCACCTAGGGAAACCTACCAAACCTGTGCATTTCTGAAAACTAGAGACCTAGGGGAATCCAAGGAGGGGTGACTTGCGGGGCTCAGACCAGGTTCTGTTACCCAGAATCCTTTGCAAACCTCAAAATTTGGCTAAAAAAACACATGTTCCTCACATTTCTGTGGCAGAAAGTTCTGGAATCTGAGAGGAGCTACAAATTGCCTTCCACCCAGCGTTCCCCCAAGTCTCCCGATAAAAATGATACCACACTTGCGTGGGTAGGCCTAGCGCCGGCGACAGGAAACACCCCAAAGCGCAACGTGGACACATCCTACATTTTGGAAAAAAACAGAGGTGTTTTTTGCGAAGTGCCTACCTGTAGATTTTGGCCTCTAGCTCAGCCGGCACCTAGGGAAACCTACCAAACCTGTGCCTTTCTGAAAACTAGAGACCTAGGGGAATCCAAGGAGGGGTGACTTGCGGGGCTCGGACCAGGTTCTGTTACCCAGAATCCTTTGCAAACCTCAAAATTTGGCTAAAAAAACACATGTTCCTCACATTTCTGTGGCAGAAAGTTCTGGAATCTGAGAGGAGCTACAAATTTCCTTCCACCCAGCGTTCCCCCAAGTCTCCCGATAAAAATGATACCTCACTTGCGTGGGTAGGCCTAGTGCCGGCGACAGGAAACACACCAAAGCGCAACGTGGACACATCCTAAATTTTGGAAAAAAACAGAGGTGTTTTTTGCGAAGTGCCTACCTGTAGATTTTGGCCTCTAGCTCAGCCGGCACCTAGGGAAACCTACCAAACCTGTGCATTTCTGAAAACTAGAGACCTAGGGGAATCCAAGGAGGGGTGACTTGCAGGGCTCGGACCAGGTTCTGTTACCCAGAATCCTTTGCAAACCTCAAAATTTGGCTAAAAAAACACATGTTCCTCACATTTCTGTGGCAGAAAGTTTTGGAATCTGAGAGGAGCTACAAATTTCCTTCCACCCAGCGTTCCCCCAAGTCTCCCGATAAAAATGATACCTCACTTGCGTGGGTAGGCCTAGCGCCGGCGACAGGAAACACCCCAAAGCGCAACGTGGACACATCCTACATTTTGGAAAAAAACAGAGGTGTTTTTTGCGAAGTGCCTACCTGTAGATTTTGGCCTCTAGCTCAGCCGGCACCTAGGGAAACCTACCAAACCTGTGCATTTCTGAAAACTAGAGACCTAGGGGAATCCAAGGAGGGGTGACTTGCGGGGCTCGGACCAGGTTCTGTTACCCAGAATCCTTTGCAAACCTCAAAATTTGGCTAAAAAAACACATGTTCCTCACATTTCTGTGGCAGAAAGTTCTGGAATCTGAGAGGAGCTACAAATTTCCTTCCACCCAGCGTTCCCCCAAGTCTCCCGATAAAAATGATACCTCACTTGCGTGGGTAGGCCTAGCGCCGGCGACAGGAAACACCCCAAAGCGCAACGTGGACACATCCTAAATTTTGGAAAAAAACAGAGGTGTTTTTTGCGAAGTGCCTACCTGTAGATTTTGGCCTCTAGCTCAGCCGGCACCTAGGGAAACCTACCAAACCTGTGCATTTCTGAAAACTAGAGACCTAGGGGAATCCAAGGAGGGGTGACTTGCGGGGCTCGGACCAGGTTCTGTTACCCAGAATCCTTTGCAAACCTCAAAATTTGGCTAAAAACACACATGTTCCTCACATTTCTGTGGCAGAAAGTTCTGGAATCTGAGAGGAGCTACAAATTGCCTTCCACCCAGCGTTCCCCCAAGTCTCCCGATAAAAATGATACCTCACTTGCGTGGGTAGGCCTAGCGCCGGCGACAGGAAACACCCCAAAGCGCAACGTGGACACATCCTACATTTTGGAAAAAAACAGAGGTGTTTTTTGCGAAGTGCCTACCTGTAGATTTTGGCCTCTAGCTCAGCCGGCACCTAGGGAAACCTACCAAACCTGTGCATTTCTGAAAACTAGAGACCTAGGGGAATCCAAGGAGGGGTGACTTGCGGGGCTCGGACCAGGTTCTGTTACCCAGAATCCTTTGCAAACCTCAAAATTTGGCTAAAAAAACACATGTTCCTCACATTTCTGTGGCAGAAAGTTCTGGAATCTGAGAGGAGCTACAAATTTCCTTCCACCCAGCGTTCCCCCAAGTCTCCCAATAAAAATGATACCTCACTTGCGTGGGTAGGCCTAGCACCGGCGACAGGAAACACCCCAAAGCGCAACGCGGACACATCCTAAATTTTGGAAAAAAACAGAGGTGTTTTTTGCGAAGTGCCTACCTGTAGATTTTGGCCTCTAGCTCAGCCGGCACCTAGGGAAACCTACCAAACCTGTGCATTTCTGAAAACTAGAGACCTAGGGGAATCCAAGGAGGGGTGACTTGCGGGGCTCGGACCAGGTTCTGTTACCCAGAATCCTTTGCAAACCTCAAAATTTGGCTAAAAAAACACATGTTCCTCACATTTCTGTGGCAGAAAGTTCTGGAATCTAAGAGGAGCTACAAATTGCCTTCCACCCAGCGTTCCCCCAAGTCTCCCGATAAAAATGATACCTCACTTGCGTGGGTAGGCCTAGCGCCGGCGACAGGAAACACCCCAAAGCGCAACGTGGACACATCCTACATTTTGGAAAAAAACAGAGGTGTTTTTTGCGAAGTGCCTACCTGTAGATTTTGGCCTCTAGCTCAGCCGGCACCTAGGGAAACCTACCAAACCTGTGCCTTTCTGAAAACTAGAGACCTAGGGGAATCCAAGGAGGGGTGACTTGCGGGGCTCGGACCAGGTTCTGTTACCCAGAATCCTTTGCAAACCTCAAAATTTGGCTAAAAAAACACATGTTCCTCACATTTCTGTGGCAGAAAGTTCTGGAATCTGAGAGGAGCTACAAATTTCCTTCCACCCAGCGTTCCCCCAAGTCTCCCGATAAAAATGATACCTCACTTGCGTGGGTAGGCCTAGCGCCGGCGACAGGAAACACCCCAAAGCGCAACGTGGACACATCCTAAATTTTGGAAAAAAACAGAGGTGTTTTTTGCGAAGTGCCTACCTGTAGATTTTGGCCTCTAGCTCAGCCGGCACCTAGGGAAACCTACCAAACCTGTGCATTTCTGAAAACTAGAGACCTAGGGGAATCCAAGGAGGGGTGACTTGCGGGGCTCGGACCAGGTTCTGTTACCCAGAATCCTTTGCAAACCTCAAAATTTGGCTAAAAAAACACATGTTCCTCACATTTCTGTGGCAGAAAGTTCTGGAATCTGAGAGGAGCTACAAATTTCCTTCCACCCAGCGTTCCCCCAAGTCTCCCGATAAAAATGATACCTCACTTGCGTGGGTAGGCCTAGCGCCGGCGACAGGAAACACCCCAAAGCGCAACGTGGACACATCCTACATTTTGGAAAAAAACAGAGGTGTTTTTTGCGAAGTGCCTACCTGTAGATTTTGGCCTCTAGCTCATCCGGCACCTAGGGAAACCTACCAAACCTGTGCATTTCTGAAAACTAGAGACCTAGGGGAATCCAAGGAGGGGTGACTTGCGGGGCTCGGACCAGGTTCTGTTACCCAGAATCCTTTGCAAACCTCAAAATTTGGCTAAAAAAACACATGTTCCTCACATTTTTGTGGCAGAAAGTTCTGGAATCTGAGAGGAGCTACAAATTTCCTTCCACCCAGTGTTCCCCCAAGTCTCCCGATAAAAATGATACCTCACTTGCGTGGGTAGGCCTAGCGCCGGCGACAGGAAACACCCCAAAGCGCAACGTGGACACATCCAAAATTTTGCGAGAAAACAGTGCCTACCTGTGGATTTTGGCCTGTAGCTCACCCGGCGCCTAGGGAAACCTACCAAACCTGTGCATTTCTGAAAACTAGAGACCTAGGGGAATCCAAGGAGGGCTGACTTGTGGGGCTCGGACCAGGTTCTGTTACCCAGAATCCTTTGCAAACCTCAAAATTTGGCTAAAAAAACACATGTTCCTCACATTTCTGTGGCAGAAAGTTCTGGAATCTGATAGGAGCCACAAATTTCCTTCCACCCAGCGTTCCCCCAAGTCTCCCGATAAAAATGATACCTCACTTGTGTGGGTGGGCCAGGTGCCTGCAACAGAATAATGCCCAAAACCTGAAGGGATAGAAGGGATAGCACAGCAAGTTTATGAGGGCATATTCTTTTATACATCTTTAGACGGACTCTGCTTTGGGGACCCACATAAGTGAGGTGTCATTTTACTTGGGAGACTGAGGGGAAAACTGGGGAGTAGGAATTTTGTGCTGGAGCGGTGATCCTACTAAGAAAAATCAGGAAAATATGCTTTTTTATGCAAATTTTGAGGTTTACAGAGGAGTCTGGGTAAGAAAATGTTGGGGGAGCCACACAAGCCACACCTCCCTAGACTCCTTGGGGTGCCTAGTTTTAAAAAGTTTCTGGGTTTTGTAGGTTTCCCTACATGACGGCCGCACCCAGGACCAAAAACATAGGTGGGCCCTCTCCCCCAAACACAGGTATTTTTGGAATATATCACTTTGATGTGTGCACATACGTCCGTGATGTGCCAAACACTAAAATTGTGAAAAGAAACACACTTAGGTTATGTGAAGAAGACCCCTCACCCACCAACCAAGTTGGTGGCATGCTTCATCATCGGGTCCCACCCGAGGCACCTAGCGTGTCTCAAGTGTGCTGCGACGCCTGATTACAGCGGAGCAGGTTTTGTCATTTGTACCACACATACTGGTTGGATTTGGCACAAGGGTGAGTGATGGTTCAGTAGATCAAATTTTATTAACAAGAGATTTCACGAAAGTGAAATGCACTGGTAATAACTGAAAGGCCAAAAAACTGAACCAATGACTCACAGCTCGTGAGCTGTAAAGCCACGACAAGGCACCAACCGCTTTACAGTCCATTCACACACCTTTCATACATGACATGCACTAGACCATTCACGCCGCCAGCCACGGGCCCAGCACATTACAAGACTCGCATCCACAGACAGCGCCAGTCAAGGGCCCATCACTTTCATACGCCCACATGCCTGATACAGCAATCACACCAGCTGATGAGTGTGTGGACTGGCGTTTGGCCGGCACTGCCAGCCAAGCGCCACACCACCAGCCAAGCGCCACCCCACCTACACCACCAGCCAAGCGCCACCCCACACACACCGCCAGCCCAGCGCGACCCCACACACACCGCCAGCCAAGCGCCACCCCACACACACCGCCAGCCAAGCGCCACCCCACACACACCGCCAGCCAAGCGCCACCCCACACACACCGCCAGCCAAGCGCCACCACACCCACGCCGCCAGCCAAGCGCCACTCTACACATGCCATCCCCTTTTTTTTGTTTTTAAACAACAAAGAAACCACTAATCATAAATTAGTACAAAACTACAAACACAAAAGCTCTAACTGAATACATGACTAATGCCAACCGTGAAACCGAACATATAAAAATATAAAACACCAGTTTACGCTCACGGAATTTCCCAATAATTCTTCTGTGTGTGGTAGCTCCTGAAACAGCCACACACAGCCCAGGCTTTGAAGGACAATCAGGGCAGTACATCCTAGTCTCCTTCCTGATACCTCTTCGAGCACAGACTCTACATCTCTTAGCAGGAAAGTTTTTTTTGGCCGTGGGAGGAATGTGCTCAGCAAAGTGACGATCTTTCAATCTAGCCACATCCTCCACCACTGCTCCTCTAGGAACTCTTGCCTGTTCCAGCACAACAAGGCTAGCTATGATAGACTCCTGAAATTTCACAAATGTCATCCTTGACTCTGGAGAACTATCCTTAAACACAACAAAAGCATTAAAAGTTGCCAAGTGGAACAAGTGAAGCGCTAATTTCTTATACCACACATAAGACTTACGAGCAGCAGTGTAAGGTTCTAACCTCTGATCTACTCTATCAACACCACCCATGTGCTTATTATAGTCTAAGATGCACACAGGTTTGCGCACTTCGGCAACCTGACCCCAAACAGCCACAGGTGAAGTACTCTCATCATGGATGGTGCTTAGCATGTATACATCCCTCTTGTCTACAAATTTCAGAGCTAGCAGCTCATCATTCCGCAAGGCACTGCACTGTCCCTTCTCAAGTTTTTTACAGACAAGCTCTTTTGGATAGCCTTTCCGATTAGAGCGGATTGTGCCACAAGCAACAGTGTCCACTCTGAACAACTCCTTGAACAACCGAACTCCAGTGTAGAAGTTATCTACATATAAATGGTGACCTTTGTTAAACAGTCGTCTACCAAGTTCCCACACAATTTTCTCACTAACTCCAAAAGTGGGAGGACAACCAGGGGGGTCAATATTGGAATCCCTACCAGTGTAGACCCGGAAATTATAAACATATCCTGTACTACTTTCTGACAGCATATACAATTTAAATCCATACCGTGCCCTCTTGCTAGGAATGTACTGCCTAAAAACCAAACGACCCTTGAACAGGACCAAAGACTCATCTACAGATATTTCTTTCCCTGGAACATAGATCTCTGAAAACCGATCTACCAAATGATCAAGGACAGGTCTAATCTTAAAAAGACGGTCAGAATCAGGATGATCTCGTGGCAAGGCTAAAGCATTATCTACAAAATGCAACATCCGAAGAAGAAGCTCATACCGGTTACGACTCATGATGGCAGGAAATATAGCAGTTGCCATCAAGGGACTAGTAGACCAATATGAAGACAGCGACGGCTTCCTTATCAGCCCCATCAAAAAAGTTAAACCCAAGAACTTTTTCAACTCTTCCAGATTTGTGGGAATCCACCGGCTAGCTCTAGAGTGTGGCCTAAGTCTGGCAGCGTTGTCCCTCAAAAACTGCTCTGCATACAAATTAGTCTGCTCAACAATCTCTTCCAAAAATATATCGTCCATAAACAACTCAAAAAAGTTGACGGGCAAAAAGTTTTCCATATTAACTCGACACCCTGGAAAACCAGTAAACGCAGGCAACTGTGGCTGCTCCATGTTTGGTGCAACCCATGCGTCAGGTCTTCCAATGGGAAGCCTTTCAGCCGCTGGCTCCTGCACCATTGGCACATCACTGTCCTCCTCTAAAACAGGCCCTTCATCAGCACTGAGAGTGGCTTCATCATCTGAAGATTCATCTCTGACAGAAAATTCACTTCCAGAATCCTGCACTTCCTCCTCTGCCTCAGATGCAGAGTCAGTCTCATATTCATGGTCAGAAGATGACTCAAAAAGCACACTAACAACCTGCTGAGCGGTCATCCTACGGCTGGCCATGATCCTTCCTACAAAAATTAACTGGACAAATACACCACCAACAACCAGCACTGTGTAAGATAAGTAACAAAGTATAGGTTTATCACTAAGAATTATAAACTCAAAAACGATACTGCTCACTTGCCTGAAAAAGCTTGACTCACCAGCAACTATCTGCACAGCCACAGCAATCACCAACGATATCCCACTAAAAAGAGAAAAAAAAAAGCAAATTAGACATAAGACAACACAATAATCATTGTGCATAACTCTAAGGACAATTTCACACACAATCCTGCATTCAGTACACCACCTACAAACATGTCATTCATGCATTGCAACAATACTCACTTGGAGTAAATGTATTTACTTACCTAAAACATGCAACTACGCAAACCGCAGGACAACTACTGCCAAAACTGCAACAAGCCACAGCAAAGTCAGCAAAAGCTTTGAACTAAAACAAAAAGGAGAAAAACTGTTGTTATCATAAAAGCAAATACTTCGCCAGTTGACAAACACTCCGCCACTAACCATTTTTTCATTTTCCCTTGTGTCTAGTCTTCTCTGCTTGGGGGAAGATGGGCCTAAAAAAAAATAGGCCAATCTAACCCCAAGGGGAGGGGGCAGAAATCGCCCAGATTACATTGCACCCTTTGGGGGGGGCGACCCTTGCCCAAGGGGCCACACCCCCACACAAAGCACACACACACAAATAGTATCCCTGGCGCTATGCGGATTCTGCCCCCCTTGGGGACAGAAAGGCCTAAAAAATAGGCATATCTGCCCCCAAGGGGGGCAGAACTGCCCAAAAATACATGTGGGCCCCTGGGGGCGACCCTTGCCCAAGGGGCCGCCCCCCAACACAAAAAATAAAAACCAACAATAAAATCCCTGGTGTCTAGTGGCTTTCTGCCCCCCTTGGGGGCAGATCGGCGTAAAAATAGGGCCAATCTGCCCCCAAGGGGGGCAGAAACGATGATAAATACATTGCGCCCCCGGGGGGAGCAACCCTTGCCCAAGGGGCCACCCCCCAACACAAAGCACACATACAAACATATCTTTCTGGCGCTATTGGGATTCTGCCCCCCTTGGGGGCAGAAAGGCCTAAAAAAAATAGGCCTCTCTGCCCCCAAGGGGGGCAGAACTGCCCAAAAATACATGTGGGCCCATGGGGGCGACCCTTGCCCAAGGGGCCACCCCCCAACACAAAAAATAAAAATCAACAATAAAATCCCTGGTGTCTAGTGGCTTTCTGCCCCCCTTGGGGGCAGATCGGCCTAAAAATAGGGCCAATCTGCCCCCAAGGGGGGCAGAAACGACAATAAATACATTGCGCCCCTGGGGGGAGCGACCCTTGCCCAAGGGGCCACCCCCCAACACAAAGCACACATACATACATACTATTTCTGGCGCTATTGGGATTCTGCCCCCCCTGGGGGCAGAAAGGCCTAAAAAAAATAGGCCTCTCTGCCCCCAAGGGGGGCAGAACTGCCCAAAAATACATGAGGGCCCCTGGGGGCGACCCTTGCCCAAGGGGCCGCCCCCCAACACAAAAAATACAAATCAACAATAAAATCCCTGGTGTCTAGTGGCTTTCTGCCCCCCTTGGGGGCAGATCGGCCTAAAAATAGGGCCAATCTGCCCCCAGGGGGGGCAGAAACGACGTAAAATACATTTGCCCCCAAAGGGGAGCGACCCTTGCCCAAGGGGCCGCCCCCCAACACAAAAAATACAAATCAACAATAAAATCCCTGGTGTCTAGTGGCTTTCTGCCCCCCTTGGGGGCAGATCGGCCTAAAAATAGGGCCAATCTGCCCCCAGGGGGGGCAGAAACGACATAAAATACATGTGCCCCCAAAGGGGAGCGACCCTTGCCCAAGGGGCCGCCCCCCAACACAAAAAATACAAATCAACAATAAAATCCCTGGTGTCTAGTGGCTTTCTGCCCCCCTTGGGGGCAGATCGGCCTAAAAATAGGGCCAATCTGCCCCCAGGGGGGGCAGAAACGACGTGAAATACATGTGCCCCCAAAGGGGAGCGACCCTTGCCCAAGGGGTCTCTCCCCCACACTAATATAACACACACACACACACATACTGAAATCCCTGGTGTCTAGTGGGCATTCCTGCTGCCCGATCGCATCGCGATCGGGCAGCAGGAATGCTCAAAGAGACATCGAGGGAAAGGAAAACCCTTTCCTTTCCCTCGATGCCTCTCTCAGAGCACCCCCACCCCGCACGAAGGTGAAAAACTCACCTTCTCCCTTAGACGCGCTGGAAGCAAATGGCTTCCAGCGCGTCTTTCCCCCTTTCCATGAAATCAGCGCGCGATCGCGCGCTGACGTCAAGGGGGGGGTGGGGGTGGGGGGGGGGTGGGCGTGAAAGGGGAAGGGATTCCCCTTTCAGCCCTGGCCTGGGGATGTTGGGGGGCGGCCCTCGGGGGAAGCGCTAGCGCTTCCCCCGACTGCCAGTCCCAGGACGTAATGGTTACGTCCATGGCGCCACACGGGCGTTGCCATGGACGTAACCATTACGTCCCTGGCGGGGAAGGGGTTAATGCATTGTGAAATGATCTGTGAATAATATGATTGTTGCATTAATGATACCGGTTCACCTTTTAAGTAAGACATGAATTTGAAAAGATCTGAAAATATATCAAGTATTTGGCGTTAACTCTGTGAATCGAACAGCAGAGCATCCATGCCTGAAAAAATTACTATAATGAAAACGAACTGAGCAAGTTGAAATAAAGTTATTTGATAAATGAAAATGGCACAAATGTATTCTCAGGGCAAATTTTTACTAAAAGGACTAAATGCTAAACGAAAGTTGCATTTCTCTAAAAGGCAGGTACAGTGGGACAATAGGTAACTATGCTTCCCAGAGACAAGAGACCTGCTGACAAGGGCTTGTCATCCTTCTGGGGTGAATCGTGGATGTTATTACACAGGGTAATAGTTGCATCTTACACATGACTGGTTAAGTTTATATATGTAAATAAATATTTACATTAAATATTATCATCATTAACCCCTTCGCTGCCAGGGCTTTTCCCCTCCTGTGTCGAGCCTTATTTTGGCTATTTGGGGCAGTTTGCGCTTAGGCCCTCATAACTTTTTCTCCACGTCAGCTGCCCATGCCAAATTTGGTAGTGAAACATAGATCCATTCATGGTGTTTCGATGTTAAGTAGAAGGTGCACTTAGGGTATTGGGAGTTGTTCCATGCAACAAGAGTTTAGCTAAAATAGGGAAGAAGAAAGGAAGATATATCGCTAGTTTAGATGGGTGTTTTTAATATTATATCTGATTGGCAACCGGATTATTTTCTAGTTACTATTGACGTTGTCAGCCTTTATACTTCTACGGAAAATAACAGCTGAAATAAAAAAATATTGAAATTGAGGTGAGAAAAACCAGCCATTTTTCTCCACGTTTTACTCTGTAACTTTTTCCTGCGATGTCAGATTTTTTAAAGCAATATACCGTTATGTCAGCTGGACTCTTCTGGTTACGAGGGCTTGTAGGTTCATCAAGAACCCTAGGTACTCAGATCCAATAAATGAGTTGCACCTTGCAATGGGTTTTCATTCTATACGGGTATACAGCAATTCATTTGCTGAAGTATAAAAAGTGAAAAATAGGTACCTTTGTATTTCCAAAATGGCCACAAGATAAGGTGTTGAGAAGCAGTGGTTAGTTGCACATCTCTGAATTCCGGGGTGCCCATACTAGCATATGAATTACAGAGCATTTCTCAAATAGACGTCTTTTTTACACACTGTTACATTTGGAAGGAAAAAATGTAGAAAAAGGCAAGGGGCAATAACACTTGTTTTGCTATTCTGTGTTTCGCCAAGTCTCCCAATAAAATAGTACCTCACTTGCGTGGGTAGGCCTAGCACCTGTGACAGGAAATGCCGCAAAAGACAACATGGACACATCACATTTTCACAAAGAAAACAGAGCTGTTTTTTGCAAAGTGCCTAGCTGTGGATTTTGGCCTCTAGCTCATCCGGCACCTAGGGAAACCTACCAAACCTGCGCAGTTTTGAAAACTAGACACCTAGGGGAATCTAAGATGGGGTGACTTGTGGGGCTCTGACCAGGATGTGTTACCCAGAATCCTTTGCAAACCTCAACATTTGGCCCAAAAAACACTTTTTCATCTCATTTCGGTGACATAAAGTTATGGAATCTGAGAGGAGCCACAAATTTCCTTCCACCCAGAGTTCCCCTAAGTCTCCCAATAAAAATTATACCTCACTTGTGGGGGTTAGGCCTTGCGCCCACAACAGGAAATGCCGCAAAACACACCGTGGACACATCACATTTTCACAAAGAAAACAGCTGTTTTTTGCAAAGTGCCTTGCTGTGGATTTTGGCCTCTAGCTCAGCCGGCAACTAGGGAAACCTAGCAAACCTGTGCATTTTTTAAAACTAGACACCTAGGGGAATCCAAGATGGGGTGACTTGTGGGCCTCTGACTAGGTTCTGTTACCCAGAATTCTTTGCAAACCTCACAATTTGGCCCAAAAAACACTTTTTCCTCTCATTTTGTTGACAGAAAGTTCTGGAATCAGAGAGGAGCCACAAATTTCCTTTCACCCAGCGTTCCCCCAAGTCTCCCGATAAAAATGGTACCTCACTTGTGTTAGTAGGCCTAGCGCCCGCAACAGGAAATGCCCCAAAACACAATGTGGACACATCACATTTTCACAAAGAAAACTGGCCTGTTTTTTGCAAAGTGCCTAGCTGTGGATTTTGGCCTCCAGCTCAGTCGGCACCTAGGAAAACCTAGCAAACCTGTGCAGTTTTGAAAACTAGACACCTAGGGGAATCCAAGGTGCGGTGACTTGTGGGGCTTTGACCAGGTTCTGTTACCCAGAATCCTTTGCAAACCTCAAATTGTTTCCTCTCATTTTGGTGATAGAAAGTTCTGGAATCAGAGAGGAGCCACAAATTTCCTTCCACCCAGCACTCCCAGCAGTAGGCAGCACATATCGAAAGAGGAAAAATTAGGAGAAATAAAGATATTGCAACTGTGGAGGCATAAGATTTTGGTGCATTCCCAGGTTTACAAGACCTTTTTAAATCTGGGAATGCATCAAAAGCCATGGAAGTTGTTTGCGAACACCCAGCACAACGCCCATGGAACGCCTCCCTTGATTTTTTAAAATATATTTGTATTGAAGTTGTTACAATCAATAAATCAAATACAAAGTAATATAATAGATACCAGCACACAGCATCACCTAAAAAAACAAAAAAAGAACAGAAAACAGATAAAGTAATACCGAAATATATAAAACAAATTCTCGTAGAAATAGGTTAGCCCAGACCCTATTTAACCACCCTTGAGCCTTAAGGACTCTAACATTTTGAAGAGCTGCCTCAAATTGATAGATCTGTCAAAACAATAGCCACAATTCCGAAGCTGTAGTAGGAGCAGGTTTTACCCATGCTCTTGCAAAATATAGGTGGGCTGTAATAATAGCAATCAACAACACTGAAATGATTGTTGGGTTAATGTCATGTTTGTGACCCATCATAAAATCCTTGACCGACCACCCAACAAGATATTGCATATGAAAAGATAGCAGCTGCACAACACCAGACCAGAATGTTTTGAGTGCAGAGTATTAAACAAACATATGAGTAATATTAACAGCATGTTGGTCTCACTTGGGGCAATGTGCCTTATAATTAAAATTATTTCTAGACCATTTATCTATCTGGGGTGTAATATAGCATTCACAATGTACGTAATTGTTGCAATTTAAAACTAACTGAACATACTGACCAATTAATGACATCAAAATCAGCCAAGATTTCATCAGCTGAGATAACCTGTCCAAGCTTAGCATCCCATTTGGTAGCTAAAACAAACCTATCATCTGCCCTATCAGCCTTCATAATACGATACAGGACCCTAATCGAAGGTTGAAAGTCTAATGTGTAAGCCAAAATGTCGCTATCACTGTGCCCAGCAATAAAGCCTAAATTGCATGTAAGAAAATCACACACTTGTATATATATATTTTTTTAAAAGACTGCGGGTGAAGATCCTATAATTTTAGCAATGACTAGAAAGCACATACCCAATCCGAGTCGAAAAGCTGACCAACAGTTGTGATGCACTGCCTCACCCATTTAAGAAACACTGAATCCTGAGATATAATTGGAAAAGTAGGATTGCCCCAGATTGGTGTAAGTGAATGGATTGCCAGCAGTGAATACCTGGCCCTAACTTCACAGCTGATCCAAAAGGCATCCCTGATAGTCTTAAACCGTACCCTCTTAAAAAAATTAGGATCAATTCATCAGCTCTGAGCGAATTGAAAATCAGGTCCTAAGGACAGCTAATATACGATGGCATAACCATTGGGCTCATGATTCATAAGGAAATTTTTAAGGCGTAATCCAAAGGCAGCTCAAAAGTACAGTTTGAAAGCAGGAAGAGAGAAGCCACCTTGGTTAGGTGGTAGTTTTAAAAGACAGATGGCCCTTCTAGCCCTACAATACCCCCAGATAAAACTGCCTATTGCCCCCTCGAGACACCAAAAGAAATAATCAGGCATCTGCGGTGGAATACTCCAAAAGATATAGAGAAATTTGGGTAAAATATGAATCTTAACAACATTGCAGTATTCTAAAATGCTAATTAGGAAGCAGCTCCAAGACCACATCTTCACTGTTACTGATTTTAGAAGAGGTTCATAATTCATGGAAAAATTTACTCCACATTGGCACAAAGCTTGACCCCAAGATATGCAGCAGAGCTGACGGATCCTGGAATTGGAAGGTTGGACTGAAAATTAGAAATAACTTGCATTTTGGATAAAATTAGTTTGTAACCAGAGACTGCCCCAAACCTTTTGGCTTGCACTGCAGTCTACTCTGTTGCCACCTGAGGATCGGTAGAGTAGATTGTAATATGATCAGCATATGCACTAATTTTCAACTCAACACCATTGAATATTGCAGGAGAAAGCAAGCTATTTCTACAAAGATACTGTAGGTAGGGTTCAATATAGAGTACAAATAGCAGAGGAAAAAGCAGGCATCCATGCTGAGTGCTTCGACAGATACTGAATGAGGAAGAAGAGCACCCATCAAGAACAAGCTGAGCTATCGGCTGCTGATAAAGAGACCTAACCAAAGCAATAAACTGGTTACCTATCCCATACGCTCATAAAACGGACCAGAGAAAAGGCCAAGACACTCTGTTGAAAGTCTTCTCAGCACCCAACAGAATCATACTGAGACGGTTTCTGGTGTTCCTAACCACATCGAAAAATAGCCACAGCTGCGTTAGTGTGCTTCAATGTGTCACAGTCGGGCACAAAACCATGTTGTTCCAGTGAGACTAAAGAGTGAATTAAGGGTGCAAGGCATGCTGCAAAGACCTTGGCAAAAATCTTGGTGTCTGAATTAATCAGCAAGATCAGTTGGTAGGATCCCCTATCTTCTGGCGGCTTTTCTTTTTTAAGAAACACAACTATATTAGTGAGATTTCAGGAAGCCGGAACCTCAGATCCATTCTCAATGTTAGTGGCCAAGTCCATAAATAGAGGAAGTATAGTATGCAGAAATGTTTTATAGCATTTGAATGGAATAGCATCCTCCCCGGCTGCCTTTTCCAGTTGGTAATGCCCTCATAGCCCTTTCAATTTCCTGAACAGTGATATCCTTCTCAAATCTTTACTTTGTGTAGCATCCAGAGAAGACAGGCATGCCCCTTGAATATACCCATTCACAGCAGATTTCTCAGCAGACAATGGACAGCCATAACGTTTCTTATAAAAATCTGCAAACTGTTTAACTATAGCGGGGTGCCATAATAAAGAGTACCATCATTGCCCTTGATACTTTTGATTAGATTCTTATACCTCTAATCTATAATTTGCCGGGCCAGACCCACCCAATACTTTCCCCATACTCATATTGAGCTGCCCGATGCAGAGTACGGCAATGCAGTAATTTGTGCTGTGTTGCCTTACTCCAGTTTTTTGAAGCTATTTAAAGCCAAAGTACATCACTCATGACATCTTCTATTACATAATTGATAATATCACTGCAACATTTGCAGTAAAATTTTTGATGAGATAACTGTGCATGGCGAGGGCACTAGGGGACTATTACCCCTGAGACTTCTATTTAGATATGTGCAGGGGCCCGTGGCCCCCCACACCCCAGGGCTTCTATATAGATATATGCGGGGGC
Source organism: Pleurodeles waltl (assembly GCF_031143425.1). Lineage (NCBI taxonomy): Eukaryota > Metazoa > Chordata > Amphibia > Caudata > Salamandridae > Pleurodeles > Pleurodeles waltl. Next base: position 44,669 of record NW_027150172.1, on the reverse strand, counting down.
CTGTGGCCTCCCCGTGCCCTGGTTACCACCACCCCCTGGGGCAAACAGAAAACAATGGAAAGGGGGGTTTGTTTCGGACCCTCTTAGCCCCGGGAACCATTACCCCCTGGGGCTATGTTCACATTGGAGGGGGCCGTGTGGTCCCCCTCTTGGAGCCACAGAAGGCCCTGGGGATCGCCACTCCCTAGGGCTGGCTCCTGCTATGTCCCGGGGTGCCCATCCCAGGTCCAACTGTCAAAATCCGAAGCTTTCATCTCTGTGCCCTGCACGTGTGCAGGTGACAGAGATAAAATGCTTCAGCAAGCACCGAGCTGCTGCTTAAAGAAGATCCCTGTTTGTTGAAGCAATGGCACCGGGAGGAAAGCCTTAAGACTTTCCCAGCAGTGCCAGATAGACCATAAAGGGCTTTTTGGTAAATAAAAAAAACAAAAACAAAAAAAATTAAAAATATGTAGCGACCACGGGGAGCCCTTAAGGGCTCGTTCACAGTCCCAGAAAGCCCATAAATGGCTTAATAATAATAAAAAAATAAAATAATAGCTCACTATAAAGGTCACAGACCTTCACACTGAGCTTTGGGGGTTTGAGTCCAGCTGGACTCATATCCATTTAAAAAAAAAAAAAAATGCAAAGTATAATATAAAAAAAAAACAAAGACATTTTTTATTTTAATTTGGAGACAAATATCTCATTCTAACTATATCAGACATGAAAGCGTAAAAAACTCTATCTCTCTCCCTCTCACTTTCTCTCTCACTCTTTCAATCAATTCTTCCACTCACACACCCACTCAGACACTTACGCACCCACTCATAGACTAACTTAGACCATCATGCACTCACTCAGACCCACTCAGACAGTTACCCACCCACTCACACACCCACTCAGACTGTCACACACCTACTCACAGACCCACTGACACTCTGATGCACCCACTCACAGACCCGTGCATATACTGATGCACCCACTAAAATACTGATGTGCATGCTCTCCCACCCAGACAGAGACTCTGACCGCCACTCTTACCCTCGGGTACAGCCTGTCACACCTTTTCTCACACCCAGAGATGCAGTGGCCAACTTCCACCGTGCATGCGCAAAGGGCCATGCACAGCATCAGGTTGGATGGTTAGGGGTGTGGCTGCAGGGACTCGCACACTAAGGTAACTATAACTTGAGCTTCAACGTGCACAGCTAATTACTCCACATATTATATCATTGATGACATATTCTGTCCCATATATATATATATATATACACATTCTTAAGTTAGGACCTGCTTTCTATAGAAAAAACGTTTTTTTACTTGCCTATATCTTTGGCACTGGTTCACAAAACTTTCACAAAAAAATACAACACTCATGTCAGCTGCTGTCTGGAAAGTGGGGGTCCCAAAACATGTTTTTCTATGTTAATTTCCATAGGGATTTGAACAGGAAGATCAGCTGAACCACTCGGGATGGATTAACACCAAATTTGGCAGAAAGGTAGCTCTTGGTCCAGAAAGAGTTCCTGTTAGCACCAGTATGCATGTGTTCTGTAATCTATTGTTTTGCTTTCCCTAATGATCGAGCTGACAAAAAATCTCTGAAATGCACTTCTTAGTTTAAAGACATTTATTATTATTCCACCTCGAGGTTCCAAAAAAAAGGAAGGAGATTAGTAGGTCGAAGGCACACATTTAAAAATAGTCACAGCAATGAAGGAAAATATACCAAAGTGATTCTCAACTGCAATGTACACAGCAAATATACGTGATTATATTATAGCATAATTGCAAAACAAAGGAGAAAGTAAAAATTCATCACCGTAGGGCCTGCCAAGCTCTTCATCTTTCTCATGCCAGCAAGTTGATGACCCCTGTTCAACTCCGAGAAAGAGATATCCACCCTCATGGGACAAATGTCAGGGTCAGGCATTTGACGTCCAATCCTGACCGAGGTCTCTGCAATTCCCTCACTACTGAGCAGGGTTACCTCTTTTATAGCTTAAACAACTGAAAGGGCTTCCTAGAGAAACCCCCTCCTCTCAGATGGAAATATTCAAACATGCTGGCTACTGTAGGTCAGAGTTGGAAGAAAAACATTGAGGGCCATATTTATACTTTTTGACGCCAAACTGCGCTAACGCAGTTTTGCGCCCAAAAAATTAGCGCCGGCTAACGCCATTCTGAAGCACCATGCGGGCGCCGTATTTATTCAATGACGTTAGCCGGCGTTAGCCGCCGGCGCTGTCTGGTGTGCGTTAAAAAAAACGACGTACACCAGGCAGCGCCGGCGTAGGGGGGAAATGGCGTATGGGCGTCCACAAATGGTGCAAGTCAGGTTGAGGCAAAAAAATCGCCACAACCCGATTTGCGCCATTTTTTTACGACGCCCATCCCCCATTGAAATGACTCCTGTCTTAGCAAAGACAGGAGTCATGCCCCCTTGCCCAATGGCCATGCCCAGGGGACTTCTGTCCCCTGGGCATGGTCATTGGGCATAGTGGCATGTAGGGGGGCACAAATCAGGCCCCCCTTTGCCACAAAAAAAAAGAAAAAAAAAAACTTACCTGGACTTACCTTAATGTCCCTGGGGTGGGTCCCTCCATCCTTGGGTGTCCTCCTGGGGTGGGCAAGGGTCGCAGGGGGTGTCCCTGGGGGCAGGGGAGGGCACCTCTGGGCTCATTCTGAGCCCACAGGTCCCTTAACGCCTGCCCTGACCCAGGTGCTAAAATCCGGCGGTAATGCGGGTTTTTTAGACCCGCCCACTCCCGGGCGTCATTTTTGCCCGGGAGTATAAATACGACGCATATGCATCGGAGTCATTTTTTAAGACGGGAACGCCTACCTTGCATATCATTAACGCAAGGAAGGTGTTCACGCAAAAAAATGACGCTAACTCCATGAACTTTGGCGCTAGACACGTCTAACGCCAAAGTATAAATATGGAGTTAGTTTTGCGTCGAATTTGCGTCGAAAAAAACGACGCAAATTCGGCGCAAACGGAGTATAAATATGCCCCTGAAATTGGCCAACTTTTCAAGGCTCCCATTCCAAGGACAACCTGTTCCCTGCACTGAAGAAAAACAAAACAATATGTGCTTTCTTATCATGCTATTGTGTTCGGTAAGAGAAAATATGAAAAACACAAGCTTAGTTTACCATGTGGAAAAACACAGCTCATCTGCAATGTCTCAACTGCAATGTCTAATGCCACGATAAAGCCAATAAGCAGCTAAACTGAATACAAAATGTAATTTGCAACTGGTGAACATTGAACAACTAATAGGCCCAGTGGTGAAACACAAAGTCAGTGGTCAAACCTACCTATTTTCACTACATCTATCTGTGGGCTTTTAACCACACCCACCGCATGCCCATCACTATCACTCGTCCATGGGATTGCCTTTCATATCAGACAGTGGTCCATGTTAAAGAGGCCAATGACATGGATCAGATCCCCATGGTAATGCACATAATTAGATCTATCTTTGTGGGGACTTGAACATACTTACCTTCACAAACCATATCCGTGGGAACTTGAACATCCTTATAATCATGCACTATCTCTGTGGAGATCATTATCTTCAAACACCATATTTGTAGGACTTGAACATCCCTATAATCAGAAAGTATATCTTTTGGGGACACCTCAACAATCACTCTCTATGGGGAGGCTTGATTATGGCTACAATCACACACTGTATTTGTTTGGAATTGAACATCATTATCTTTAAGCAATGTGCAAGGACTCTAACATTAACTTTACACACTATCACTCTGGGAGTGTGAACATGATTACAATACACATACTATTTTGTGGGACACCATTATAATCACTCACTATGCATGTGGAAGTCTGAATATGCCAATGTAAAGACCATGGGCCTGATTTACAAAGTGCACTTTGTAGTATATTTTGTAGTACTACAGTATACTACAATGTGCTATTTACAAACTGCACTTTTGTAGTAACTTACAATTTTGGAGTAAGTCCCTATGTCCAATATATTCTATAGAGGGTGCTGCAGTACCAGGGATTGGCCATGTGCTGGACTTTCTACAAAAGTGTAGGTTACTTCAAAGGTAAGGTGTAAGTTACAACAAAAATTAAGTTTGCAAATACTCAAATGTAGTACATTTACTCAAAAGGGAAACATACTCAAAAGTGTAAGTTACCTTTGTGACTCAGGCATATTATCTCTGGACATTAACCATTATCTCCACAAACCATCTGTGTGGGGACTTGACCATCCCAATAATGACACTCTATCTCTGTGGGGTCTTGACTAGCACTCTAATCACACGCTTAGTTTGTGGGAACCTGAACACTATAATCACACACTATGTTTGTGGGGACTTAACCATCATTATAATCACATTCTATCTTTATGGGGACTTGAACATCACTATAATTACAGACTATCTCTGTGCGGTCTTGACTAGCCCAATAATCACATATTATCTCTATGAGGACATGAACATCACTATAATCACACACTATCCTTGTGGGGACTTGAACATAACTTTCATCACACACACTATCCTTGTGGGGACTTGAACTTCACTATAATCACACAATATCTTTGTGGGTACTTGAACATGATTACCCTCACAAACCATCTCTGTGGGGACTTGAAAACCACAAAAATCACACACTAACTCTTTGGACTTGAACATCCTTATCATCACACTGTGCATGCAGACTTGAACATTATCTTTATATTCTGTTTCATTGGGGACTTGAACATGATGGTCTTCACACTCTATCTTCACACACTAAGGGGGTCATTCTGACCCTGGCGGTAAAAACCGCCAGGGCCAACGACCGCGGGAGCACCGGCAACAGGCTGGCGGTGCTCCCATGGGCATTCTGACCGCGGCGGTGCAGCCGCGATCAGAAACGGAAAACCGGCGGTGCACCGCCGGTTTCCCGCTGCCCTGGGGAATCCTCCATGGCGGTGCAGCTTGCTGCGCCGCCATGGGGATTCCGAGCGCCATACTGCCATCCTGTTCCTGGCAGTTTTGGCCGCCAGGAAGAGGATGGCGGTATGGGTTGTTGTGGGGCCCCTGGGGGCCCCTGCAGTGCCCATGCCAATGGCATGGGCACTGCAGGGGCCCCCGTAACAGGGCCCCACAAAGATTTTCAGTGTCTGCCATGCAGACACTGAAAATCGCGACGGGTGCAACTGCACCCGTCGCACCCCTTCCACTCCGCCGGCTCCATTCGGAGCCGACATCCTCATGGAAGGGTGTTTCCCGCTGGGCTGGCGGGCGGCCTTCTGGCGGTCGCCCGCCAGCCCAGCGGGAAACTCAGAATAACGGCGGCGGTGTTCTGACCGCGCAGCAGTATTCTACCGGCGGGACTTTGGCGGGCGGCCTCCTCCGCCCGCCAAGGTCAGAATGAGGGCCTATGTCTTTGGAGACTTACAAATCTAAAAAAAAACACTCACTAAAAAGCATTATATTCACATCAGCTGTGTGGCGCCTTAAACAATATCTTTATACCCTCTCTCAGCAGGTCTTGGAAACATTTATCTTCACACCCTAGCTCTGTGGGGACTTGAGCATCCCTATGATCACACACCATGTCTATGGGGACTTGGACATTGCTATAAACAATAGAATATCTTTCTGGGGACTTTGAAATGATAACCTTCCCACTTCATGTGAGGACTTGATCATTTCTATAACAACACACTATGGCCCTCATTCTGACCCTGGCGGTCGGTGATAAAGCGGCGGCCAACCCGCCAACAGGCCGGCGGTCCAAAATATGCAATTCTGACCCTGGCGGGAACCGCCAACACAGCCCGCCGCATTAACACTCCGCCCGCCACGGCGGAACAAACAAACAGCGCGGCGGTCACCGCCAACAGCCAGGCGGCAGACAATGTACCGCCCACCCTATCACGACCCACCAATCCGCCACCTTTTCCGGGGCGGGAGCCCTGCCGATAAAAACACGGCGGAAACAGACTACGAACGGGAAAACGCTCACCTCCACATACTCCACGCGAGATTCCGGCAGTATGGAACCCGAGTTACAGGTCATCCCCGCACTCCTATACCTGCTCCTGTACCAGGAGCACGCCCGGCGGCGCGGAAGACATCGGTGAGTACTGCACCTACGACACAGGGGAGGGAAAAGATTACCGGCACACACCCACCCACCCACACCCACTACAACACACACATCAATGCATTCCCACAGATCACTGTCACAACCCACAAACCCCCCCTCCGAAATAATGCAAAGACCAAAAGAAGAGATCTTAAACGGGCAGATATATTGAAAAATGGACAGCAGTAATCCAAATAAATAAATAAACTATGTACAAAATATATACATCTACTATATGTAGTCCAACCACTGTCCGTGGACCACAGGGGTCCTGAGCAAAGGGGCAAGGCCCAGTCCCACGACAAGAACTCCACGGAGAGAACACTGCAGGGGCATCAGAAAGAAAAAAGGACAGGCACCTCAGGGGGAAGGGAAGGGGGGGCACCTCAGCCACTTGAGTACACGACGCCAGATCCACGAGGGGACTCCATGACCACTGGCCCATCCTGGGGAGTGCAAAGCCACAGTCCATACAGTCCATACAGTGGGTGGCCTGCCCACTGGGCCATCCTGGGTAGTGCAAAGCCACAGTCCATACAGTCCATACAGTGGGTGGCCTGCCCACTGGGCCATCCTGGGGAGTGCAAAGCCACAGTCCATACAGTCCATACAGTGGGTGGCCTGCCCACTGGGCCATCCTGGGGAGTGCAAAGCCACAGTCCATACAGTCCATACAGTGGGTGGCCTGCCCACTGGGCCATCCTGGGGAGTGCAAAGCCACAGTCCATACAGTCCATACAGTGGGTGGCCTGCCCACTGGCCCATCCTGGGGAGTGCAAAGCCACAGTCCATACAGTCCATACAGTGGGTGGCCTGCCCACTGGGCCATCCTGGGGAGTGCAAAGCCACAGTCCAAACAGTCCATAGCAGACTCCACTGCCACTGGAGGAGGCATGTTGGCCAGAGGACATCCTGCAGCCCTGCCCGAGACAGATCCTGCCCTGCCACGTCTGCCAAAGGGCCAGCGGTTCTTGCCTGGAAGGGCCCAGTTCAGCGGTTCTTGAGACGGCGGTCCCCAGCGGAGCGGTGCTGGAGACGGCGGGGCCCAGTTCAGCGGTTCTTGCCTTGAAGGGCCCAGTTCAGCGGTTCTTGCCTTGAAGGGCCCAGTTCAGCGGTTCTTGCCTTGAAGGGCCCAGTTCAGCGGTTCCTGCCTTGAAGGGCCCAGTTCAGCGGTTCTTGAGACGGCGGTCCCCAGCGGAGCGGTGCTGGAGACGGCGGGGCCCAGTTCAGCGGTTCTTGCCTTGAAGGGCCCAGTTCAGCGGTTCTTGCCTTGAAGGGCCCAGTTCAGCGGTTCCTGCCTTGAAGGGCCCAGTTCAGCGGTTCCTGCCTTGAAGGGCCCAGTTCAGCGGTTCTTGAGACGGCGGTCCCCAGCGGAGCGGTGCTGGAGACGGCGGGGCCCAGTTCAGCGGTTCTTGCCTTGAAGGGCCCAGTTCAGCGGTTCTTGCCTTGAAGGGCCCAGTTCAGCGGTTCTTGCCTTGAAGGGCCCAGTTCTGCGGTTCTTGAGACGGCGGTCCCCAGCGGAGCGGTGCTGGAGACGGCGGGGCCCAGTTCAGCGGTTCTTGCCTTGAAGGGCCCAGTTCAGCGGTTCCTGCCTTGAAGGGCCCAGTTCAGCGGTTCTTGCCTTGAAGGGCCCAGTTCAGTGATTCCTGCCTTGAAGGGCCCAGTTCAGCGGTTCTTGCCTTGAAGGGCACAGTTCAGCGGTTCCTGCCTTGAAGGGCCCAGTTCAGCGGTTCTTGCCTTGAAGGGCCCAGTTCTGCGGTTCTTGAGACGGCGGTCCCCAGCGGAGCGGTGCTGGAGACGGCGGGACCCAGTTCAGCGGTTCTTGCCTTGAAGGGCCCAGTTCAGCGGTTCTTGCCTTGAAGGGCCCAGTTCAGCGGTTCCTGCCTTGAAGGGCCCAGTTCAGCGGTTCTTGCCTTGAAGGGCCCAGTTCTGCAGTTCTTGCCTTGAAGGGCCCAGTTCAGCGGTTCCTGCCTTGAAGGGCCCAGTTCTGCGGTTCTTGAGACGGCGGTCCCCAGCGGAGCGGTGCTGGAGACGGCGGGGCCCAGTTCAGCGGTTCTTGCCTTGAAGGGCCCAGTTCAGCGGTTCTTGCCTTGAAGGGCCCAGTTCAGCGGTTCCTGCCTTGAAGGGCCCAGTTCAGCGGTTCTTGCCTTGAAGGGCCCAGTTCAGCGGTTCCTGCCTTGAAGGGCCCAGTTCAGCGGTTCTTGCCTTGAAGGGCCCAGTTCAGCGGTTCCTGCCTTGAAGGGCCCAGTTCTGCGGTTCTTGAGACGGCGGTCCCCAGCGGAGTGGTGCTGGAGACGGCGGGGCCCAGTTCAGCGGTTCTTGCCTTGAAGGGCCCAGTTCAGCGGTTCTTGCCTTGAAGGGCCCAGTTCAGCGGTTCTTGAGACGGCGGTCCCCAGCGGAGCGGTGCTGGAGACGGCGGCCATTCTATGGCCAACTGCTCATTGCCTGGTGGTGCCCTCCTGGGCAGCGGGGATGGTGAACCTTCAATGCCCACCTGGGCTGTGGGTGGTGGGGCCCTCCTGGCCAGCTGGGCTGGGTCCTCCCTGGGCAGCGGCTATGGGGGTGGTGGGCTCCTCCTGGGCAGCTGTGACAGGTCCTCCATGGGCAGCGGCTATGGGGGTTGCGGGCTCCTCCTGGGCAGCTGTGACGGGTCCTCCATGGGCAGCAGGCCTGCTGCCTGACTTCTCCGCCTTGCTGCCCTTTCCCTCCTTAGTCGGGAGTCTGTGGCCCTTTCCTCCCTTTGGAGCTGTGGCTGTTGACGGTGGCTGGCTAGTGTCCTGGGGGGATATAGAACCCGGGCTCCTGCGGCGGCCCTTCCGCCTTCTGCTCCTCTTCCCAGGGGGTGGGCTGGCTGTCCCCTTGCTGCTGGGCGAAGATCCAGACCTGCGGGCTGGTGGGCTCCAATACCCCTGCACCCTTGTCAAGGGGGCTGCAGGGCTGGTGGTGGCTGAGGTGCTCTTCTTACCCCGACGAGAAGGAGGGGGGGCTCAGGGTCAGGAAAGAAGGTAGCAGTAGAGAGATAGATTTTCTTGGGACAATGGATAGTGGTAGGTACAGTGGGTATGGGAGTGGAGGGAGAGGATGTGGTTGTAGGCGAGACAAGTTTGCTGTCTTTGGGTGCAGGTGCAGGAGCGGGAGGCTGTCGTGAGGTGGATGGCTGTTGGGTGGGTGGGTGGCTGCGTTTGTGTGGTGTGGAAGAGGGGGTGACAGACACAGTGGGAGAGGACACAGGGGACGTGTAAATGGCAGTGGGGGTGGTGACTGCACGTGTGCGGACTGTACTGGAGGGTGTGCTGGTGATGGAAACACTGGCTGATGGTGAGGTGAATGAAGGTGTGAGTGTAGACGTCACAGGGAGGGAGGAGGGAGACGAGGAGGTGTGGGTCACAGAGGTGGTAGTGACTGTTGGCATGTCTGCATCGGAATGTTGCTTGTGTGAATGTCTGTGTGATCTGTGGTGCTTATGTTTGGATGAGCTGCTCTTGGGTGTTGAGGTGTGTGCAGGCTGGTCTGATGGTGTGGGTGGGACAGGCAGAGGAACAGGAGACTGGGAGGAGGGAGTTAGTAGAGGGAGGCAGGAGACAGGGACAATGGCTGCCGTCAGTGCTGAGGCCAGAGCCTGGAACGATCGCTGATGGGCAGCCTGACCCGAATGAATGCCCTCCAGGTACGCATTGCTGCGATGAACCTCCCTCTCCACCCCCTGGATGGTATTCAAAAGGGTAGTCTGCCCAACAATGAGCGTTCGGAGGAGGTCAATGACCTCCTCACTGAGGGCAGCGGGGGTAACAGGGGCAGGGCCTGAGGTGCCTGGGGCGAAGGAGATGCCCAGCTTCCTGGCAGAGCGGGCACGGGGCGAACGCTGAGGGGCTGCTGGGAGGGCGGAGATGGTGCGCTGGGTGGCGGCTGTACCTGTAATGGCGCGGGGCACGGATGGTGCCACCCCCGCAAGGGAGCTCCCTTCCGAGGACGTGTCCGTGTCGCTGCAGGGTCCAGTCGTCCCCGTTGTGGAGCTCCCCTTGCCCTCCATCTCACTGGTCCAGTCAGACTCTGTGGCATGGCCCTCCTGGGCCATGTGAGATGCAGCTTCCTCCTGCCCCGATGCCACTTCTCCTCCGCCTGATGATGCTGATGCACACAAGCACAGAAAGACAAACAAAAAGGGGGGGGAGAGAGAAATAAAGAGATTTTGAGTACATGGATCACCGGTACAGTTAGCGGACATGACAGACACAGATGCCCCCTGCACTAAGTTGCGCACTTGGGGTCCGCTACGCATTCCGTGGAACATGCCCTACACGCCTAGAGTTGACAACTGCACCCATGGATGACACTGCCCAGGGATGGCTGTACTGGCACACTACTGAGGGTGGTGGCTGGGGACACAGGGGCTTACGGGGGTGCCCAGCCTACAGATATCGCCCTGGCCTAGGGGGACCCACAGCCCTCCTCCCCCACCCAGACACCTCCACTGCGCGACAACAGAGTAGATTATGCTTGTACTCACCCCCTTGTGTCTGCTGTGCTGCCCTCACGTGCCCATCCAAATCAGGATAGGCCACCGCCAGGATCCGGAACATCAGGGGGGTCAGTTGACGGCAGGCACCCCGCCTACGTTGGGAGGCCATCCCCAGCAGAGACTCGGCGGTCTTCTTGGTCCCGCGGCGGATGTCCTCCCACCTCTTGCGGCAGTGGGTGCCCCGTCGATGGTGGACCCCCAGTGTCCGGACTTCCTTGGCGATGGCACGCCAAATCCCGATCTCCTCATGGGCGCGGACCTATGTGACACGTACAGGGAGGGAGAAATACCACGTTCAAGTTTGTCTGCATTTTCGTTGCCAGTGGCCCAACGCCCCCCATCCCCGCCAGGCCCCCCGCCATGCCCCCCGCCAGGCCCAACATGCCCCCCATCCCCGCCAGGCCCCCCGCCAGGCCCAACATGCCCCCCATCCCCGCCAGGCCCCCCGCCATGCCCCCCGCCAGGCCCAACATGCCCCCCATCCCCGCCAGGCCCCCCGCCAGGCCCCCCGCCAGGCCCAACATGCCCCCCATCCCCGCCAGGCCCCCCGCCAGGCCCAACATGCCCCCCATCCCCGCCAGGCCCCCCGCCAGGCCCCCCGCCAGGCCCAACATGCCCCCCATCCCCGCCAGGCCCCCACCAGGCCCCCCGCCAGGCCCAACATGCCCCCCATCCCCGCCAGGCCCCCCGCCAGGCCCAACATGCCCCCATCCCCGCCAGGCCCCCCGCCAGGCCCCCCGCCAGGCCCAACATGCCCCCCATCCCCGCCAGGCCCCCGCCAGGCCCCCAAGCCAGCCAGTGGCCCCAAATCCATATTGAATTAAACTCACTTGTTGGTCTGGAGGACCGTAGTGTAGCGCATACTGGGGGAGGACCCCATCCACAAGTTTTTCCAACTCTTCTCCAGTGAAGGCAGGGGCCCTTTCCCCAGGCGCAGCAGCCATTGTCCCTTCCAGACCGAGGTCACAGCAACACTTGCAGTATAGGTCCTCTCCTGTGAAAGTTCAAGTCGCGAGTGAATAAGTAGATAGAAAATGGCGGTCACGCCCGCGGCGGTGCGTACCGCGGCGGTGCGTACCGCCACCGCCGGTGCCCTTCGCCATTGGCTCCTGAAACCCATAGGCTTCAATGTCAACCAATGCGGCTTCGCGCCGCGGTCTTCGACCGCCGACCGCCGCGGTGTGCCACTCCAGCGCATTGACCTCACATCCCATTGTCACACTTCACAGGTCAGGCAGCCGCCATTTCGAGGGTCCACATGGCTCAATTTCAACTGCTTCACACAGGCCTAGGCCTTGCATAGCCACTCATACACGCCATTCACTGCATAGAGAATCGTTTACTGTGCAAGCTGTGAGTACGTACCTGTGGGTTGCTTGACTGTGTGCTCCATGTTGTCCTTCCTAGGCACCGTCCGTTGGGTTTGGCGAGGAGACGGATGAATCCTCCCGTGTACAGGCCGCTGGTGGACCTGTCGACAATGGAAGCACGCCACATTATCCTGACTTACCGGCTTGACCGTGCCACTATCCATGAACTGTGTGCCCAGCTGGAGCCCGACCTGATGTCCCCCATCCGCCAACCCACAGGGATTCCCCCTCTGGTGCAGGTCCTGTCAGTACTCCATTTCTTGGCAAGTGGGTCATTTCAGACAACAGTGGGAATTGCTTCTGGGATGTCTCAGCCCATGTTTTCGAAGGTGTTATCCAGAGTGTTGTCTGCCCTGATGAAATACATGAGGAGCTACATCCTTTTCCCTGAGGTGGGCGAATTGGCTACAGTGAAGGGTGATTTCTATGCCTTTGGACATATTCCCAACGTCATTGGTGCCATTGATGGGACCCATGTGGCTTTGGTTCCCCCAAGAGACAGGGAGCAGGTGTACAGGAACAGAAAAAGTTACCATTCCAAGAACATCCAGGTGGTGTGTTTGGCTGACCAGTACATCTCGCATGTAAATGCCAAATTCCCTGGGTCAGTGCATGACGCCTACATCCTAAGGAATAGCAGCATCCCTTACGTGATGGAACAGCTAGAGAGACACCGTGTATGGCTATTGGGGGACTCTCGGTACCCCAACCTGTCGTGGCTACTGACCCCAGTAAGGAATCCCCGGACCAGGGCAGAGGAACGGTACAATGAGGCCCATGGGCGTACTAGGAGGGTGATCGAACGCACCTTCGGCCTCCTAAAGGCCAGGTTTCGGTGCCTGCATATGACAGGTGGATCCCTAATGTACTCACCTAAGAAGGTGTGTCACATCATCGTGGCCTGCTGCATGCTTCACAACCTGGCTTTGCGCCGCCAGGTGCCTTTCCTGCAGGAGGATGGTCCAGATGGTGGTGTTGTGGCAGCTGTGGAACCTGTGGAGAGTGAAGAGGAGGAAGACGACGGGGATGAAACAGACAACAGGGACAGAATCATTGCACAGTACTTCCAATAGGACACAGGTAACAATTCAAACATAATTTAGTAAATGTAAAATACTCTCCTGCATCTCTGCTGCCTGTCTATTTGCCCCAGTGTATGATGACTGAGTTGTGGCTTTTCCCTCCCTATTTCAGATCTGGGGTCCCCACTACGAGTCCTGTGCTTCGTTTCCCCATGGACTACAGCTTTGTGGCAGCTGTTTGTTGACTTCACTATGTACAAGGACATATTTGCACTGTCATGTCAATTACAATATTTTGAAATCACAGCCAGACTCCAGATAGTTTTGTGCAAAATAGGTGTTTATTTCAGTGCTCAAAATGGGATGGGTGTTTTCAAGTGGGTGGGGGCTATGGTGAAGGAATGTCCATGGCAGAGTCCAGAGTAACAGTCACACAGGTGCATTGTCCATAGGCCTGTGGAGAAATGGAGCATGGGCAGTTCAAGGACGGACAGGGTGACAATGTGGGACAGTGGGATGACATCAGGTGGTATCCTTTGCTGGCGGGGGTCTTGACATCCTACTCTGTCTTCTTGCGAGATCTCAGGGCCCTCTTGCGGGGTGGTTCTTCTCCTGCAGGAGGTGGGGGTCTGGTGGGCTGCTGTTGTGCGGGGGCCTCCTGTCCACTAGCGCCGGCGGAGGTGGTTGGCTGTTCTTGGTCCAGGCTAGTGGCAGGGGCCCTTTGTTGTTGTTGAGTGTCCGTCCTGGTGTTGATGAGTTCCTGCAGCAGCCCTACCATGGTAACCAGGGTGGAGGTGAGGGCTCTGATGTCCTCCCTGTACCCCCGATAGTGTTCCTCCTGCAGTACCTGGATCTCCTGGAACCTGGCCAGTACCGTCGCCATCGTCTCCTGGGAGCGGTTGTATGCTCCCATGATGGTGGTGAGGGCCTCGTGGAGAGTGGGTTCCCTGGGCCCGTCCCCCCCCTGTCGCACAGCTGCCCTCCGAGTTGCCCTGTTTCCCTGGGCCTCTGCCCCCTGGCCGGTGTGCCCACTACCACTGCCCCCAGGTCCCTGTTGTTGTTGGGGTGGTGGGTTATCCTGGGTGCCCTGTAGTGGTAGATACACCGCAGATTGACGCGCCCTGGAGACAGAGGCATGGGCCCGCTGGGTGGGAGCTGTGCTGGTGTTCCCAGAGGGGTTTGGGTCTGTAGTGGCCTGTGGCTGTCTGAGGGGAACCGACTGTCCAGAGGTCCCCGATGGTCCGGGCTGGTCATCAGTGTCCAGGTCCACAGAGCTGCTGTCATCGCTGACGGCCTCTTGGGTGGGGGGTGTGGAGAATTCTGGGCCCTCCGTGGCGGTGTGTTGGCGGTCGGGTCCTGCAGGGGTATAGAGGTATGGTTATAGTTTCAATGTGTGCCATATGGGTGTATCTGTGGGTTCCCGTGTCCCCAAGTGCTGGCATTCGTGTGTGGGGGCTTTGGTGAGGGTGGCTTGTGGGGGGGATGTGTATATGCATTGGGCATGCTTTGGTGATGGGTGTCCATGCTTAGTGGACGCATGCAGGCCTAGGTTTTGGGATGTGTGGGTTGTGATGGTGAGACATTGGCAGGGAATAGGTGTGCTGGGGGTGGGGGTGAGGATGGTGGTGGGGGTGGGGGTGAGGATGGGGGTGGGGGTGAGGGTGGGGTTCGAGGATGGGGGTGAGGGTTGGGGTATGATTTGGCATGCAGGTGGGGGGAAGCAGTATTGAAGCTTCAACTTACCAGAATCCATTCCTCCGCCGACTCCTGCGAGGCCGTCAGGATGCAGGATGTTCAAGACTTCCTCCTCCCATGTTGTAAATTGTGGGGGTTGGGGTGGGGGTCCTCCGCCAGTCTTCTGCACGGCGATGTTGTGCCTGGATACCATGGAACGCACCTTCCCCCGTAGGTCGTTCCATCGCTTCCTGATGTCTTCCCGATTTCTGGGGTGCTGTCCCACAGCGTTGACCCGGTCGACAATCCTCTGCCAGAGCTCCGTCCTCCGGGCAATGCTGGTGTATTGGACCTGTGTGCCGAAGAGCTGGGGCTCTACCCGAACGATTTCCTCCACCATGACCCTGAGTTCTTCGTCTGAGAAGCAGGGGTGTCTTTGGGGTGCCATGGAGTGGTGTGTATGATGTGTGGGGTGGAGTATGTGTAGTTAGGTGTGTTGAGTGTGGTGGTGTGTGTTGTTTTGTGTGTGGATATTGTGTGGGTGATGGTGTAGTGTGCCTCTGTGTGATGGTGTTCTGTGATCGCTGCTGTGTCTCTCAGTGCTTCTTTTTGGATTTTGGTCGAAGGGGTTTGTGGGTGATGTGGGTGTGTGTTTTATATTGTATTGTGTGTGTGGGAGTGGTGTGTGTATGTGTATCAGGTGTGTGGAATTGAAATCGTCCAATGTGGCTGAGTTTTGTTCGTTTGTGTGTATTCTGACCGCGGCGGTGTGTACCGCCAATGGAAAACCGCGTTTGAAAGACCGCCGCGTGGATTCGTGGGTCGTAATGGCATGGGCGTATTTCTGTTGGCGTGATGGTGGAGGTTTGGTCACCTCCACTTTTCCGCCGACCGCTGGTCTGGCGGTCTGTTGTGGCTGTCGGATTTTCGGAGGTTTGGCTGCTGCGGGTCAGAATGACCGTGGCGGATTACCGCGACCGCGGCGGAATTATGGAGGATTTCTGACCGGCGGTAGGCGCCTTTTACCGCCGAGGTCAGAATGACCACCTATATCTGTGTTGATCTAACTATCATTATCTTCACTTTCTACGTCTGTTGGTACTTCCATCACAGTTGTAGACACCATCTCTGTAAATACTATGGTGCTGCAGTGATGACATACCATCTCTGTGGAAATCATTACACACCATCCCTATAAAGCGATCACATACCATCTCTGTGGAAATCTTCACACAGCATTTGTATGCAGATATTAACATTACATGCCATTCCTAGGAAGATATGTTATAGTATCTACTTTGACAAAAATGTAATTAACTAATGAAACTTTGGATTCCTCTCAGAGTTTGAGCAGTAAGCAATGGATTGAACAAAGTTTTAAGTGCCTTTCTGTGAGTATGTTACATGATATTTAATTACACATTTTGGAATAATCCAGTGATTCTTAACCTGGGGTTCAGAGAATCCCTACAGGTCTGTAACATCTTCTCAGGGGGATGGAGACTGTTTAAAAAATTAAATAATATTATAGCATTAACAAAATATATATGCATAAAAAAGCAAACATTTTGAAACAGAACTTAGTATCCTTATTTTGGTTTGTGGTAGCGGTGCAACTACAGTAAAAGGAATCTACTATGGATGATTGCTGTACTCATATGAAGCAATTGTATACCTTGACAAAAATATCATGCATTTGGATAAAATGACAAAATAATATGCTAGCGTCCAGTATATTGCGTTGTCTTTTGGAAAAACTGTCCAACCTTCTGATTAAAATTACAATTTCAATTTTTGCATGTTTTTGTTTATGAATGTAATAAAATGTTTCATATTTTTTGTATTTGCTAGATATAATTTTTTTCTGTATTTTTGTTTACTGTTTTGAGTTTCAAGTCAAAGAAATTGATTAGGTGGGAGTCCTGGCATCCAGTTGTGGTTCAGTGGGCCTCTATAGAAGACACAATGTTAAGAACCAGTGGCATAGTCCATATTTTGTGTATCCCATGAATATGTACAGCAATTCAAATATAAATAGATTATTATGTTATTTATGTATATTGTTGATAGTAGAAACATTTAGACGTGCACCCTTGACTGTACTGAATTACAAATGATGATTATGGAGTAGGTCCCCACAAGGATAGTTCTGTGTGCGTGATTAAACAACAATGTATTAGCAAATTTGAAGCAGGATTGTGAATCATGAATTTTTTCTTAACATTTTTCTGCTCTTAGTACATTCTAAAAACATTGGGAAAGGTTAGTCCCCACAAGGCACGTATTCACACATAGTCCTCACAAGGATGGTAACACGTGTATGTGTGTGTGCGACTAATACCATTGTGTGTTGGTATGCTTGGAATGATATCCTAACAACTACAGTACGCCCTGCTTACAAGATAAGGCATTTTTTATCACCCCGGATAAATAACGATTCCATGGGGTACATTATTTATTGGGTATGATAAGTAACACCTATTATGAGTTTATGGGGAATAACATGCAGATTTTGATGTTTAACTCAACAAAATCCGCATGATATAGTAATTACGTGTGTTTTCCCCTCTTAATTTCTCCTGGTTTGACCTGCCAAAATGTAACAAATGTTGAGTTATTTAACACATCTGATAATTATTGAATATGTTAAATAAAACTAAACTCGTAATTCCGTCCAGTGCATAAACAGTGCTTTACACTCACAATTCGGCCCTTAGGGACGGATTTATGAAAAGTGGTGCTGCACTTAGTGCAGCGCCACTTTTCTTGCGCCCCTTAGCGCCCCCCCAACGCCAAAATGTGTGCACCATATTTAATATATGACGCACCATGGCGGTAGTTAGGGAGCTAGTATCTTTAATTTTTTCACTAGTTCGGTGCTTTGCAGGACTAGCGTCAAAAATGTTGGCGCTAATCCTGCAAAGCACCCAGAGGCCCATTGAAACCGATGGGAACCTCCTTTTAATGTCTGCTCTGAGCAGGCATTAAAAATCCTTGAAAAAATGACGCAACAAAATCTTTTAGATTTCTTTGCGCCATTTTTTTTGGCTCCCCCCAGCACTGGAAGGACCCCCTTGCATACATTATGCCTGGCGCAGGTATAGTGTGGTTCAAGGTATTGCAAAGTGGCGCAGTGAATGCAATGCACCATGTTGTAAATATTGAGCAGCATTTTTGGCCTTCCAATGCCACATTGGCATAAAAAAATGATGCAAATGTGGCGTTGGACTGGCGCTTGGCCCCTTGAAGTCTGGGCCTTAGTGTTTCTTATGTGCACTGTTGGTTTGCTGCTTTCCTTTCTTGTCAATAAATATTATATAATTTTTTTGGTTGGTTTGTGCACAGGAAAGGGTACTTGGAAGATATTGAGTATTCTTTGTGTGTAATTTGTTAAGGTCAAACATGTATTGTAATCTGATGTGCTGTGTGAGTAAGTAGTGACACAGAGAGCATACGTGGTCAATGGCAATTCCTTGGTAAAAAAAAAAACACATTAGAAACAGAGAAAAGCGCTTCAGCAAAATCCAAGAGACAGAATGGCCTAAAATTTGAAAAGCATAGGTAAAGACTCAGATGGCAGGGTGGGACGATGGCAGCAAAAGAAAAACAATGCCACACTCTTCATCCTCTTAGAGTGAAGTGTAAGAAAGACTATGCCTGAAGGGCAGTGGCTATTTATCCTGCCACTGGCCAAATAGTACATAATCTCTACTGTTTAGTCAGCCACAGGCTAATTTCGTGGAAATGATGTACAAATTGACCAGTGGCCAGATAGATAGTGTGAAGGAGGTCCTTATTTTGCCTCCCATTAAGAAAATGAGGACTCCAGTAAGAAGCAGGGTGATGTCCTATCTTGTAATGGGGATGCAGCATGTGTGTAGCATTTGAAAGTAAGTGCATATAGAAATGTACAATATTTTGTAAAAGCATAAGTGCATGAATTAAGCTGAGCTGCTTACAAATGAAAAACAGTAAAATCAATTTTGAATAGAAATGTATATTATTTTAATATTCAAATAGGAAATGTAGGAATCAAACTTCTGTTTCAGGAGCCTCGGGATACAGCACAAAGTTACTTTGTGCTGCAGACTACAGTATTTGGTTTTCTGCAAAAATCAATGAGTATGGTTTTAAAACATGGTACACAAATGTTTTATTCAGTCATGAGAATACAGTGTTTTTTAATGTTCATGGTCCTCATTTTGATGAATGTTGAGGCTGGCCTCTTTTTGAGTTTCTTATAGAAGGCCTTGTGGTATCCTCGAGCTTCTTTTTAAGAAGCATTTTGCTTGCTTTGTATTTCATACCTGGCAATACAGCAACAGCTGCAAGCGGAAGCAAACAGCAATGGTGATATCTCGGCCCCAGAGGGAGGGACATGTAAAGTTGCAATGGGTGCTTGGGACCACAGTGCTTTGTGACTATTGCAGAAGGCAAATTGAGTGAGACACAGTAAGGAGGCTTCTGTGGAATCGAGAAGTGAAAGAAGGAGACAGGTAAGTAATGTGCCTGGTTAATTCCCAAAAGGAGTTCACTCAGCTGCCTTTGAATAAACACATTTGTTCATACTTTTAATCGAAATCAAAGGCAGTTGTGGTACCAATACACCACAAAGGTTAGTTTCTGTTTATTCACCAAAGTTGCACACTCCCAGAGTTCCAGCTGCCATCAAACCTTTAATCATATAAACAAATCTAAGACATGGGAGGCAATCTCAATATCCAACATATTATTCACCATTAAATAATAGTTCATTTACATTCCGAAACTGGTGATCAGGGTTAATTCCATAATCCATTCATCCAAATAAAAAAGTATTTGTGCCCTGGAAATCTGCAATGTCTTCATTTATTCATTTTGAAATTATTCCATCATATATCTCTTGTTCCAATACACTTTCATTGGCCGAACCAAAGCAGTCACAATGCCTCAAGACTTCATCAGGGCTGTAATGTGCCCTACACCTGTTCCTTCAGTTGCGTGCAGCGTGCTATGCTCCAGATGAGGTATGAGGAGAATGAAGTCTTCTCGAATGTGGAAGAAATCACCAGCATCAGGAGCTTTAGCCTAGAACAAAAGCTAAACAGCGGCTCCTACAATGCGGACTTTTTGAGCGTCATAGAATGGGCAAGTAAGGCTCCTCTGCACTTTACTAAAGACAGGAAGGTCAAGACCGGAGAGATCAGATCAAGGAGGGTCAAAGGTGCTAGTAGGGAAAAGACCAAGACCAGGGCTAGCAGATCCTGGAGACACTAGATTAGAATGATCAGAAGGGATGTAAAGGACAAAGAAGTCAAGGCCCATTAGGACAAGATCATCAGGCTAAGGCTCAGGAGTATCCTAAACCAGGGTGACAAGGACTACATGAACTACAGTGTCCCCTAACATGGGAACTAGGAGGAGCAGTGCCCGAGAGATGAGGAAGGGCAGATGCAGGAGGACCACTGCTAGGAGTACCACAGGATAGGGGACCAGGGTCAGATGAACAGGAATAAGGTGGAACAGGCAACCCAGGAGGACTAGTAGGACTAGGGTGGGGCAGAAGAGCTGGGGTGGACTAGAAGGGTTAGGAAAACAAAGGTCAATGGGACCAGCACCAGAAGACCTGATATAAAAGGATCAGACAAAGGAGAACAGAAACTTAGGCCAGGATTACATGGACCAAAGGCAGAAGGATTAGGAACTGGCAAACCAGGGGACTAGAAAAACCACAGTAATAGGATCAGGAGAACTGATCAATGAGAATTACGGTGAGGGGGAGGGAAAGGTCCAGGACCAGGAGCCTGTGAAACAGGAGACCCAGGATCCACAGGACTAGGTGAAGGAGTACATGGGAAAGACGACCAGAGAGACAAGGAAATTCAGGTCCAGTAAGTTGAAAGGCTAGCATTAACCAGAGGTCAAGAAACAACAGAACTATGAAAGGGTAGCAAGATCTGGGGTAGGCCAGACGTAGCTATTGGAGAACCATGAGGGCAAGGAGCAGGAGGACGAAGGCCAGGAAGTACAGGACCAGCTTGATGAAGACTACAACGATTAGGACCTGCAGTGCAATGGCCAGTAGTACTAGGAGACCAGGATAGGATCTAGGATGACCAGAGGGAACAGTACTGAAGGCACCCAGAAGACCAGAGCAGCGAGGACTATGTGAACTAAACAGATCATGAATGCCTAAATAGACCGGAATTAGGACAAAGAAGGCCAAGAAGATCAGGACCAAGAGGCCCAGAGCAAGGATTACCAAGTGGGCCAGAACAATCATTACAGGTAGCAGAACCAAGATGCGGAGGATCAGATGTAAGAAAGCCAACCAATTCTAGAAGACCAAGGGTCAGGACAGTGATGGCCAGGGGGACCAGGATTATAATGACTGGGCACAGGAGGTCCCAAACAAGTGGAAACTGGATCAGAGGGATCCAGAGGGATTTACAATTTGTAGCCAAGGCACTTACACAGAAAACCACAATTACACTTTTGTCAATAACATTCAGAACCAATTAAGATTTTTCTAATTGGTGCCCGAGTTAAACAGTGATCAGCCAACACCATCCTTTACATAGCGACACCCGAAAAGTGTCTCATAACAGCATTTAAGCGATAAACTCAGCAGTCAATAGATATTAATCAAGCAAGTCATAAATCATTGCAGAGAAAGAACAAGAGCCACATGTGAGAAAATCCGTCTTTTCACTTCAAACAGATTGCAAGAAGATCCAATGTAAAACCTATTCTTTGTTGCTACTTCACCAGTTGTTGAAATTAATTGTAGCCGGAGCAATTTATCTTTTTGTTGTAGCCAACATGTTTCATTCTGTTTGAAATTCTTCAGGCTACAAACTGATATAGAAATAATACACAAAGTTATAAGAGAACCAGGAAACAAGGGATTCGGGAGACCATGAACATCAGGGCAAAGAGGTGAAGAAAAGGGGGTGAAATTATAGGGATGGGCGCTAACAGAATATCACCAAAACATTTCTTTAACAATAGATAGTAAATACGGTGCTCCCGAATGGAGGGTCCTCCCTGCACCTCCAGTGTTTCTCCAATAGGAAAAACCAAACTGATTCAAAAGGCCAGGGCACTCGTATGAAATAAGATAAGAGTCTGTGCAGTTAGGTTCTTGGTCTTCGGAGAATCAATATATAATCCAAACAGAGTTAAACTTCAGTGTCTTTATTCTTGTGCGAGGTTTTCATACATGTTCATCACATCGGAAAGATTCCATATGTGGTCATCACAACAACATCCAACAGCCAACACGTGTTTCGTCTCCGAGAAATTAATCTCATTGACTTTCTCAGGGCTGTAAGAAACATAATAATGAGTTTGGTCATAATCTGTAGTTATACATGATTATGGAAAATTAATACCTGGCACTAAAATCGTGGCCAAGTCCTTCACCAGTATCGCGTGAGTGTCTAAAATCATCAAGTGACATTACCAAACGGAGCCACAGAGAAAAAAAACGGAGATTACAGTCTACCACAAGTGATAAACTTGTTATTATTATAAATATCACCAAAAGTTTGATGTGCACGTGAAACGAAGTAGAAATTGAGAATTAGAAATAGGGATAAAGACTCCCACTGTGGCGATGAGAAACGGAAACTGAGGTTGAGAAATGTACTCTTAATGACAGGGTGTCATTAGGAAAAAAGGAAATAGAAAGGCGTCATAACACCTAGGAAATTGGTGAGTGAGTGTGCTAAATTAAGCATTCGCAAGTGTGTCTGAATAAAGAAAAACGTACCAAAGTATAAGTAAGGTGTTAACAGGAATAAATGGCTTATCCTAATCAATTCATTCTATACCGGGCATACAGCAATTCATTTACTGAAATATAAAGAGTGAAAAATAGCTATCAAGAAAACCTTTGTATTTCCAAAAAGGGCACAAGATAAGGTGTTGAGGAGCAGTGGTTATTTGCACATCTCTGAATTCCGGGGTGACCATACTAGCATGTGAATTACAGGGCATTTCTCAAATAGATGTCTTTTTTACACACTCTCTTATATTTGGATGGAACAAATGTAGAGAAAGACAAGGGGCAATAACACTTGTTTTGCTAATCTATGTTCCCCCAAGTCTCTCGATAAAAATTATACCTCACTTGTGTAGGTAGGCCTAGCGCCCGCAACAGGAAATGCCCCAAAACGCAACGTGGACACATCACATTTTTTTAAAGAAAACGGAGGTGTTTTTTGCAAAGTGCCTACTTGTAGATTTTGGCCTCTAGCTCAGCCGGCACCTAGGGAAACCTACCAAACCTGTGCATTTTTGAAAACTAGAGACCTAGGGGAATCCAAGATGGGGTGACTTGTGGGGCTCTGACCAGGTTCTGTTACCCAGAATCCTTTGCAAAACTCAAAATTTGGCCAAAAAAACACGTTTTCCTCACATTTCGGTGACAGAAAGTTCTGGAATCTGGGAGAAGCCACAAATTCCCTTCCACCCAGCGTTCCCCCAAGTCTCCCGATAAAAATGATACCTCACTTGTGTGGGTAGGCCTAGCGCCCGTGACAGGAAACGCCCCAAAACACAACGAGGACACATCACATTTTTTGAAAGAAAACAGAGGTGTTTTTTGAAAAGTGCCTACCTGTAGATTTTGGCCTCTAGCTCAGCCGGCACCTAGGGAAACCTACCAAACCTGTGCATTTTTGAAAACTAGAGACCGAGGGGAATCCAAGATGGGGTGACTTGTGGGGCTCTGACCAGGTTCTGTTACCCAGAATCCTTTGCAAACCTCAAACTTTGGCTAAAAAAACACATTTTCCTCACATTTTGGTGACAGAAAGTTCTGGAATCAGAGAGGAGCCACAAATTCCCTTCCTCCCAGCGTTTCCCCAAGTCTCCCGATAAAAATGATACCTCACTTGTGTGGGTAGGCCTAGCGCCCGCGACAGGGAATGCCCCAAAACGCAACGTGGACACATCAAATTTTTTGAAAGAAAACAGAGGTGTTTTTTGCAAAGTGCCTACCTGTAGATTTTGGCCTCTAGCTCAGCCGGCACCTAGGGAAACCTACCAAACCTGTGCATTTTTGAAAACTAGAGACCTTGGGGAATCCAAGATGGGGTGATTTGTGGGGCTCTGACCAGGTTCTGTTACCCAGACTCCTTTGCAAACCTCAAAATTTGGCTAAAAAAACACATTTTCCTCACATTTTGGTGACAGAAAGTTCTGGAATCAGAGAGGAGCCACTAATTTCCTTCCACCCAGCGTTCCCCCAAGTCTCCCGATAAAAATGATACCTCACTTGTGTGGGTAGGCCTAGCGCCCGTGACAGGAAACGCCCCAAAACACAACGTGGACACATCACATTTTTTTAAAGAAAACAGAGGTGTTTTTTGCAAAGAGCCTACCTGTAGATTTTGGCCTCTAGCTCAGCCGGCACCTAGGGAAACCTACCAAACCTGTGCATTTTTGAAAACTAGAGACCTAGGGGAATCCAAGATGGGGTGACTTGTGGGGCTCTGACCAGGTTCTGTTACCCAGAATCCTTTGCAAACCTCAAAATTTGGCTAAAAAAACACATTTTCCTCACATTTTGGTGACAGAAAGTTCTGGAGTCAGAGAGGAGCCACAAATTTCCTTCCACCCAGCGTTCCCCCAAGTCTCCCGATAAAAATGATACCTCACTTGTGTGGGTAGGCCTAGCGTCCGTGACAGGAAACGCCCCAAAACACAACATGGACACATCACATTTTTTTAAAGAAAACAGAGGTGTTTTTTGCAAAGAGCCTACCTGTAGATTTTGGCCCCTAGCTCAGCCGGCACCTAGGGAAACCTACCAAACCTGTGCATTTTTGAAAACTAGAGACCTAGGGGAATCCAAGATGGGGTGACTTGTGGGGCTCTGACTAGGTTCTGTTACCCAGAATCCTTTGCAAACCTCAAAATTTGGCTAAATAAACACATTTTCCTCACATTTTGGTGACAGAAATTTCTGGAGTCAGAGAGGAGCCACAAATTTCCTTCCACCCAGCGTTCCCTCAAGTCTCCCGATAAAAATGATACCTCACTTGTGTGGGTAGGCCTAGCGCCCGCGACAGGAAATGACCCAAAACGCAACGTGGACACATCAAATTTTTGGACAGAAAACAAAGGATATTTTTGCAAAGTGCCTACCTGTAGATTTTGGCCTCTAGCTCAGCCGGCACCTAGGGAAACCTACCAAATCTGTGCATTTTTTAAAACAAGAGACCTAGGAGAATCCAAGATGGGGTGACTTGTGGGGCTCTGACCAGGTTCTGTTACACAGAATCCTTTGCAAACCTCAAAATTTGGCTAAAAAAACAAATTTTCCTCAAATTTTGGTGACAGAAAGTTCTGGAGTCAGAGAGGAGCCACAAATTTCCTTCCACCCAGCGTTCCCCCAAGTCTCCCGATAAAAATGATACCTCACTTGTGTGGGTAGGCCTAGCGTCCTTGACAGGAAACGCCCCAAAACACAACGTGGACACATCACATTTTTTTAAAGAAAACAGAGGTGTTTTTTGCAAAGTGCCTACCTGTAGATTTTGGCCTCTAGCTCAGCTGGCACCTAGAGAAACCTACCAAACCTGTGCATTTTTTAAAACTAGAGAGCTAGGGGAATCCAAGATGGGGTGACTTGTGGGGCTCTGACCAGGTTCTGTTACCCAGAATACTTTGCAAACCTCAAAATTTGGTTAAAAAAACACGTTTTCCTCCCATTTCGGTGACAGAAGGTTCTGGAATCTGAGAGGAGCCACACATTTCCTTCCACCCAGCGTTCCCCCAAGTCTTCCGATAAAAATGATACCTCACTTGTGTGGGTAGGCCTAGCGCCCGTGACAGGAAACGCACCAAAACACAACGTGGACACATCACATTTTTTGAAAGAAAACAGAGGTGTTTTTTGCAAAGAGCCTACCTGTAGATTTTGGCCTCTAGCTCAGCGGCACCTAGGGAAACCTACCAAACCTGTGCATTTCTGAAAACTAGAGACCTAGGGGAATCCAAGATGGGGTGACTTGTGGGGCCCTGACCAGGTTCTTTTACCCAGACTCCTTTGCAAACCTCAAAATTTGGCTAAAAAAACACATTTTCCTCACATTTAGGTGACAGAAAGTTCTGGAATCAGAGAGGAGCCACTAATTTCCTTCCACCCAGCGTTCCCCCAAGTCTCCCGATAAAAATGATACCTCACTTTTGTGGGTAGGCCTAGCGCCTGTGACAGGAAACGCCCCAAAACACAACGTGGACACATCACATTTTTTTAAAGAAAACAGAGGTGTTTTTAGCAAAGTGCCTACCTGTAGATTTTGGCCTCTAGCTCAGCCGGCACCTAGGGAAACCTACCAAACCTGTGCATTTTTTAAAACTAGAGACCTAGGGGAATCCAAGATGGGGTGACTTGTGGGGCTCTGACTAGGTTCTTTTACCCAGAATCCTTTGCAAACCTCAAAATTTGGCTAAATAAACACATTTTCCTCACATTTTGGTGACAGAAATTTCTGGAGTCAGAGAGGAGCCACAAATGTCCTTCCACCCAGCGTTCCCGAAAGTCTCCCGATAAAAATGATACCTCACTTGTGTGGGTAGGCCTAGCGCCGGCGACAGGAAATTACCCAAAACGCAACGTGGACACATCAAATTTTTGGACAGAAAACAAAGGATATTTTTGCAAAGTGCCTACCTGTAGATTTTGGCCTCTAGCTCAGCCGGCACCTAGGGAAACCTACCAAATCTGTGCATTTTTTAAAACAAGAGACCTAGGAGAATCCAAGATGGGGTGACTTGTGGGGCTCTGACCAGGTTCTGTTACACAGAATCCTTTTCAAACCTCAAAATTTGGCTAAAAAAACAAATTTTCCTCAAATTTTGGTGACAGAAAGTTCTGGAGTCAGAGAGGAGCCACAAATTTCCTTCCACCCAGCGTTCCCCCAAGTCTCCCGATAAAAATGATACCTCACTTGTGTGGGTAGGCCTAGAATCCGTGACAGGAAACGCCCCAAAACACAACGTGTACACATACATTTTTTTAAAGAAAACAGAGGTGATTTTTGCAAAGAGCCTACCTGTAGATTTTGGCCTCTAGCTCAGCCGGCACCTAGGGAAACCTACCAAACCTGTGCATTTTTGAAAACTAGAGACCTAGGGGAATCCAAGATGGGGTGACTTGTGGGGCTCTGACCAGGTTCTGTTACCCAGAATCCTTTGCAAACCTAAAACTTTGGCTAAAAAAACACATTTTCCTCACATGTTGGTGACAGAAAGTTCTGGAATCTGAGAGGAGCCACAAATTTCCTTCCACCCAGTGTTCCCCCAAGTCTCCCGATAAAAATGATACCTCACTTGTGTGGGTAGGCCTAGCTCCCGCGACAGGGAATGCCCCAAAACGCAATGTGGACACATCACATTTTTTTAAAGAAAACAGAGGTGTTTTTTGCAAAGTTCCTACCTGTAGATTTTGGCCTGTAGCTCAGCCGGCACCTAGGGAAACCTACCAAACCTGTGCATTTTTGAAAACTAGAGACCTTGGGGAATGCAAGATGGGGTGACTTGTGGGGCTCTGACCAGGTTCTGTTACACAGACTCCTTTGCAAACCTCAAAATTTGGTAAAAAAACACATTTTCCTCACATTTTGGTGACAGTAAGTTCTGGAATCAGAGAGGAGCCACTAATTTCCTTCCACCCAGCGTTCCCCCAAAGTCTCCCGATAAAAATGATACCTCACTTGTGTGGGTAGGCCTAGCGCCTGTCACAGGAAATGACGCAAAATGCAACGTGGACACATCAAATTGTTGGACAGAAAACAAAGGATATTTTTGCAAAGTGCCTACCTGTAGATTTTGGCCTCTAGCTCAGCCGGCACCTAGGGAAACCTACCAAATCTGTGCATTTTTTAAAACAAGAGACCTAGGAGAATCCAAGATGGGGTGACTTGTGGGGCTCTGACCAGGTTCTGTTACACAGAATCCTTTGCAAACCTCAAACTTTGGCTAAAAAAACACATTTTCCTAACATTTTGGTGACAGAAAGTTCTGGAATCAGAGAGGAGCCACAAATTCCCTTCCTCCCAGCGTTTCCCCAAGTCTCCCGATAAAAATGATACCTCACTTGTGTGGGTAGGCCTACCGCCCGCGACAGGGAATGCCCCAAAACGCAACGTGGACACATCACATTTTTTGAAAGAAAACAGAGGTGTTTTTTGCAAAGTGCCTACCTGCAGATTTTGGCCTCTAGCTCAGCCGGCACCTAGGGAAACCTACCAAACCTGTGCATTTTTGAAAACTAGAGACCTTGGGGAATCCAAGATGGGGTGATTTGTGGGGCTCTGACCAGGTTCTGTTACCCAGACTCCTTTGCAAACCTCAAAATTTGGCTAAAAAAACACATTTTCCTCACATTTTGGTGACAGAAAGTTCTGGAATCAGAGAGGAGCCACTAATTTCCTTCCACCCAGCGTTCCCCCAAGTCTCCCGATAAAAATGATACCTCACTTGTGTGGGTAGGCCTAGCGCCCGTGACAGGAAACGCCCCAAAACACAACGTGGACACATCAAATTTTTTTAAAGAAAACAGAGGTGTTTTTTGCAAAGAGCCTACCTGTAGTTTTTGGCCTCTAGCTCAGCCGGCACCTAGGGAAACCTACCAAACCTGTGCATTTTTGAAAACTAGAGACCTAGGAGAATCCAAGATGGGGTGACTTGTGGGGCTCTGACCAGGTTCTGTTACCCAGAATCCTTTGCAAACCTCAAAATTTGGCTAAAAAAACACATTTTCCTCACATTTTGGTGACAGAAAGTTCTGGAGTCAGAGAGGAGCCACAAATTTCCTTCCACCCAGCGTTCCCCCAAGTCTCCCGATAAAAATGATACCTCACTTGTGTGGGTAGGCCTAGCGTCCGTGACAGGAAACGCCCCAAAACACAACATGGACACATCACATTTTTTTAAAGAAAACAGAGGTGTTTTTTGCAAAGAGCCTACCTGTAGATTTTGGCCCCTAGCTCAGCCGGCACCTAGGGAAACCTACCAAACCTGTGCATTTTTGAAAACTAGAGACCTAGGGGAATCCAAGATGGGGTGACTTGTGGGGCTCTGACTAGGTTCTGTTACACAGAATCCTTTGCAAACCTCAAAATTTGGCTAAATAAACACATTTTCCTCACATTTTGGTGACAGAAATTTCTGGAGTCAGAGAGGAGCCACAAATTTCCTTCCACCCAGCGTTCCCTCAAGTCTCCCGATAAAAATGATACCTCACTTGTGTGGGTAGGCCTAGCGCCCGCGACAGGAAATGACCCAAAACGCAACGTGGACACATCAAATTTTTGGACAGAAAACAAAGGATATTTTTGCAAAGTGCCTACCTGTAGATTTTGGCCTCTAGCTCAGCCGGCACCTAGGGAAACCTACCAAATCTGTGCATTTTTTAAAACAAGAGACCTAGGAGAATCCAAGATGGGGTGACTTGTGGGGCTCTGACCAGGTTCTGTTACACAGAATCCTTTGCAAACCTCAAAATTTGGCTAAAAAAACAAATTTTCCTCAAATTTTGGTGACAGAAAGTTCTGGAGTCAGAGAGGAGCCACAAATTTCCTTCCACCCAGCGTTCCCCCAAGTCTCCCGATAAAAATGATACCTCACTTGTGTGGGTAGGCCTAGCGTCCTTGACTGGAAACGCCCCAAAACACAACGTGGACACATCAAATTTTTTTAAAGAAAACAGAGGTGTTTTTTGCAAAGTGCCTACCTGTAGATTTTGGCCTCTAGCTCAGCCGGCACCTAGAGAAACCTACAAAACCTGTGCATTTTTTAAAACTAGAGACCTAGGGGAATCCAAGATGGGGTGACTTGTGGGGCTCTGACTAGGTTCTGTTACCCAGAATCCTTTGCAAACCTCAAAATTTGGCTAAATAAACACATTTTCCTCACATTTTGGTGACAGAAATTTCTGGAGTCAGAGAGGAGCCACAAATTTCCTTCCACCCAGCGTTCCCCCAAGTCTTCCGATAAAAATGATACCTCACTTGTGTGGGTAGGCCTAGCGCCCGCGACAGGAAATGACCCAAAACGCAACGTGGACACATCAAATTTTTGGACAGAAAACAAAGGATATTTTTGCAAAGTGCCTACCTGTAGATTTTGGCCTCTAGCTCAGCCGGCACCTAGGGAAACCTACCAAATCTGTGCATTTTTTAAAACTAGAGAGCTAGGGGAATCCAAGATGGGGTGACTTGTGGGGCTCTGACCAGGTTCTGTTACCCAGAATCCTTTGCAAACCTCAAAATTTGGCTAAAAAAACACGTTTTCCTCACATTTCGGTGACAGAAGGTTCTGGAATCTGAGAGGAGCCACAAATTTCCTTCCACCCAGCGTTCCCCCAAGTCTCCCGATAAAAATGATACCTCACTTGTGTGGGTAGGCCTAGCGCCCGTGACAGGAAACGCACCAAAACACAACGTGGACACATCACATTTTTTGAAAGAAAACAGAGGTGTTTTTTGCAAAGAGCCTACCTGTAGATTTTGGCCTCTAGCTCAGCGGCACCTAGGGAAACCTACCAAACCTGTGCATTTCTGAAAACTAGAGACCTAGGGGAATCCAAGATGGGGTGACTTGTGGGGCTCTGACCAGGTTCTTTTACCCAGACTCCTTTGCAAACCTCAAAATTTGGCTAAAAAAACACATTTTCCTCACATTTTGGTGACAGAAAGTTCTGGAATCAGAGAGGAGCCACTAATTTCCTTCCACCCAGCGTTCCCCCAAGTCTCCCGATAAAAATGATACCTCACTTTTGTGGGTAGGCCTAGCGCCTGTGACAGGAAACGCCCCAAAACACAACGTGGACACATCACATTTTTTAAAGAAAACAGAGGTGTTTTTAGCAAAGTGCCTACCTGTAGATTTTGGCCTCTAGCTCAGCCGGCACCTAGGGAAGACTACCGAACCTGTGCATTTTTTAAAACTAGAGACCTAGGGGAATCCAAGATGGGGTGACTTGTGGGGCTCTGACTAGGTTCTTTTACCCAGAATCCTTTGCAAACCTCAAAATTTGGCTAAATAAACACATTTTCCTCACATTTTGGTGACAGAAATTTCTGGAGTCAGAGAGGAGCCACAAATGTCCTTCCACCCAGCGTTCCCGAAAGTCTCCCGATAAAAATGATACCTCACTTGTGTGGGTAGGCCTAGCGCCGGCGACAGGAAATGACCCAAAACGCAACGTGGACACATCAAATTTTTGGACAGAAAACAAAGGATATTTTTGCAAAGTGCCTACCTGTAGATTTTGGCCTCTAGCTCAGCCGGCACCTAGGGAAACCTACCAAATCTGTGCATTTTTTAAAACAAGAGACCTAGGAGAATCCAAGATGGGGTGACTTGTGGGGCTCTGACCAGGTTCTGTTACACAGAATCCTTTTCAAACCTCAAAATTTGGCTAAAAAAACAAATTTTCCTCAAATTTTGGTGACAGAAAGTTCTGGAGTCAGAGAGGAGCCACACATTTCCTTCCACCCAGCGTTCCCCCAAGTCTCCCGATAAAAATGATACCTCACTTGTGTGGGTAGGCCTAGAATCCGTGACAGGAAACGCCCCAAAACACAACGTGTACACATACATTTTTTTAAAGAAAACAGAGGTGATTTTTGCAAAGAGCCTACCTGTAGATTTTGGCCTCTAGCTCAGCCGGCACCTAGGGAAACCTACCAAACCTGTGCATTTTTGAAAACTAGAGACCTAGGGGAATCCAAGATGGGGTGACTTGTGGGGCTCTGACCAGGTTCTGTTACCCAGAATCCTTTGCAAACCTAAAACTTTGGCTAAAAAAACACATTTTCCTCACATGTTGGTGACAGAAAGTTCTGGAATCTGAGAGGAGCCACAAATTTCCTTCCACCCAGTGTTCCCCCAAGTCTCCCGATAAAAATGATACCTCACTTGTGTGGGTAGGCCTAGCTCCCGCGACAGGGAATGCCCCAAAACGCAATGTGGACACATCACATTTTTTTAAAGAAAACAGAGGTGTTTTTTGCAAAGTGCCTACCTGCAGATTTTGGCCTCTAGCTCAGCCGGCACCTAGGGAAACCTACCAAACCTGTGCATTTTTGAAAACTAGAGACCTTGGGGAATCCAAGATGGGGTGATTTGTGGGGCTCTGACCAGGTTCTGTTACCCAGACTCCTTTGCAAACCTCAAAATTTGGCTAAAAAAAACACATTTTCCTCACATTTTGGTGACAGAAAGTTCTGGAATCAGAGAGGAGCCACTAATTTCCTTCCACCCAGAGTTCCCCCAAGTCTCCCGATAAAAATGATACCTCACTTGTGTGGGTAGGCCTAGCGCCCGTGACAGGAAACGCCCCAAAACACAACGTGGACACATCACATTTTTTTAAAGAAAACAGAGGTGTTTTTTGCAAAGAGCTACCTGTAGTTTTTGGCCTCTAGCTCAGCCGGCACCTAGGGAAACCTACCAAACCTGTGCATTTTTGAAAACTAGAGACCTAGGGGAATCCAAGATGGGGTGACTTGTGGGGCTCTGACCATGTTCTGTTACCCAGAATCCTTTGCAAACCTCAAAATTTGGCTAAAAAAACACATTTTCCTCACATTTTGGTGACAGAAAGTTCTGGAGTCAGAGAGGAGCCACAAATTTCCTTCCACCCAGCGTTCCCCCAAGTCTCCCGATAAAAATGATACCTCACTTGTGTGGGTAGGCCTAGCGTCCGTGACAGGAAACGCCCCAAAACACAACATGGACACATCACATTTTTTTAAAGAAAACAGAGGTGTTTTTTGCAAAGAGCCTACCTGTAGATTTTGGCCCCTAGCTCAGCCGGCACCTAGGGAAACCTACCAAACCTGTGCATTTTTGAAAACTAGAGACCTAGGGGAATCCAAGATGGGGTGACTTGTGGGGCTCTGACCATGTTCTGTTACCCAGAATCCTTTGCAAACCTCAAAATTTGGCTAAAAAAAACACATTTTCCTCACATTTTGGTGACAGAAAGTTCTGGAGTCAGAGAGGAGCCACAAATTTCCTTCCACCCAGCGTTCCCCCAAGTCTCCCGATAAAAATGATACCTCACTTGTGTGGGTAGGCCTAGCGTCCGTGACAGGAAACGCCCCAAAACACAACATGGACACATCACATTTTTTGAAAGAAAACAGAGGTGTTTTTTGCAAAGAGCCTACCTGTAGATTTTGGCCCCTAGCTCAGCCGGCACCTAGGGAAACCTACCAAACCTGTGCATTTTTGAAAACTAGAGACCTAGGGGAATCCAAGATGGGGTGACTTGTGGGGCTCTGACTAGGTTCTGTTACACAGAATCGTTTGCAAACCTCAAAATTTGGCTAAATAAACACATTTTCCTCACATTTTGGTGACAGAAATTTCTGGAGTCAGAGAGGAGCCACAAATTTCCTTCCACCCAGCGTTCCCTCAAGTCTCCCGATAAAAATGATACCTCACTTGTGTGGGTAGGCCTAGCGCCCGCGACAGGAAATGACCCAAAACGCAACGTGGACATATCAAATTTTTGGACAGAAAACAAAGGATATTTTTGCAAAGTGCCTACCTGTAGATTTTGGCCTCTAGCTCAGCCGGCACCTAGGGAAACCTACCAAATCTGTGCATTTTTTAAAACAAGAGACCTAGGAGAATCCAAGATGGGGTGACTTGTGGGGCTCTGACCAGGTTCTGTTACACAGAATCCTTTGCAAACCTCAAAATTTGGCTAAAAAAACAAATTTTCCTCAAATTTTGGTGACAGAAAGTTCTGGAGTCTGAGAGGAGCCACAAATTTCCTTCCACCCAGCGTTCCCCCAAGTCTCCCGATAAAAATGATACCTCACTTGTGTGGGTAGGCCTAGCGTCCTTGACAGGAAACGCCCCAAAACACAACGTGGACACATCACATTTTTTTAAAGAAAACAGAGGTGTTTTTTGCAAAGTGCCTACCTGTAGATTTTGGCCTCTAGCTCAGCCGGGGCACCTAGAGAAACCTACAAAACCTGTGCATTTTTGAAAACTAGAGACCTAGGGGAATCCAAGATGGGGTGACTTGTGGGGCTCTGACCAGGTTCTGTTACCCAGAATCCTTTGCAAACCTCAAAATTTGGCTAAATAAACACATTTTCCTCACATTTTGGTGACAGAAATTTCTGGAGTCAGAGAGGAGCCACAAATTTCCTTCCACCCAGCGTTTCCCCCAAGTCTCCCGATAAAAATGATACCTCACTTGTGTGGGTAGGCCTAGCGCCCGCGACAGGAAATGACCCAAAACGCAACGTGGACACATCAAATTTTTGGACAGAAAACAAAGGATATTTTTGCAAAGTGCCTACCTGTAGATTTTGGCCTCTAGCTCAGCCGGCACCTAGGGAAACCTACCAAATCTGTGCATTTTTTAAAACTAGAGAGCTAGGGGAATCCAAGATGGGGTGACTTGTGGGGCTCTGACCAGGTTCTGTTACCCAGAATCCTTTGCAAACCTCAAAATTTGGCTAAAAAAACACGTTTTCCTCACATTTCGGTGACAGAAGGTTCTGGAATCTGAGAGGAGCCACAAATTTCCTTCCACCCAGTGTTCCCCCAAGTCTCCCGATAAAAATGATACCTCACTTGTGTGGGTAGGCCTAGCGCCCGTGACAGGAAACGCACCAAAACACAACGTGGACACATCACATTTTTTGAAAGAAAACAGAGGTGTTTTTTGCAAAGAGCCTACCTGTAGATTTTGGCCTCTAGCTCAGCGGCACCTAGGGAAACCTACCAAACCTGTGCATTTCTGAAAACTAGAGACCTAGGGGAATCCAAGATGGGGTGACTTGTGGGGCTCTGACCAGGTTATTTTACCCAGACTCCTTTGCAAACCTCAAAATTTGGCTAAAAAAAACACATTTTCCTCACATTTTGGTGACAGAAAGTTCTGGAATCAGAGAGGAGCCACTAATTTCCTTCCACCCAGCGTTCCCCCAAGTCTCCCGATAAAAATCATACCTCACTTTTGTGGGTAGGCCTAGCGCCTGTGACAAGAAACGCCCCAAAACACAACGTGGACACATCACATTTTTTTAAAGAAAACAGAGGTGTTTTTAGCAAAGTGCCTACCTGTAGATTTTTGGCCTCTAGCTCAGCCGGCACCTAGGGAAACCTACCAAACCTGTGCATTTTTTAAAACTTAGAGACCTAGGGGAATCCAAGATGGGGTGACTTGTGGGGCTCTGACTAGGTTCTTTTACCCAGAATCCTTTGCAAACCTCAAAATTTGGCTAAATAAACACATTTTCCTCACATTTTGGTGACAGAAATTTCTGGAGTCAGAGAGGAGCCACAAATGGTCCTTCCACCCAGCGTTCCCGAAAGTCTCCCGATAAAAATGATACCTCACTTGTGTGGGTAGGCCTAGCGCCCGTGACAGGAAACGCACCAAAACACAACGTGGACACATCACATTTTTTGAAAGAAAACAGAGGTGTTTTTTGCAAAGAGCCTACCTGTAGATTTTGGCCTCTAGCTCAGCGGCACCTAGGGAAACCTACCAAACCTGTGCATTTCTGAAAACTAGAGACCTAGGGGAATCCAAGATGGGGTGACTTGTGGGGCTTTGACCAGGTTCTTTTACCCAGACTCCTTTGCAAACCTCAAAATTTGGCTAAAAAAACACATTTTCCTCACATTTTGGTGACAGAAAGTTCTGGAATCAGAGAGGAGCCACTAATTTCCTTCCACCCAGCGTTCCCCCAAGTCTCCCGATAAAAATGATACCTCACTTGTGTGGGTAGGCCTAGCTCCCGCGACAGGGAATGCCCCAAAACGCAATGTGGACACATCACATTTTTTGAAAGAAAACAGAGGTGTTTTTTGCAAAGTTCCTACCTGTAGATTTTGGCCTGTAGCTCAGCCGGCACCTAGCGAAACCTACCAAATCTGTGCATTTTTTAAAACTAGAGAGCTAGGGGAATCCAAGATGGGGTGACTTGTGGGGCTCTGACCAGGTTCTGTTACCCAGAATCCTTTGCAAACCTCAAAATTTGGCTAAAAAAACACGTTTTCCTCACATTTCGGTGACAGAAGGTTCTGGAATCTGAGAGGAGCCACAAATTTCCTTCCACCCAGCGTTCCCCCAAGTCTCCCGATAAAAATGATACCTCACTTGTGTGGGTAGGCCTAGCGCCCGTGACAGGAAACGCACCAAAACACAACGTGGACACATCACATTTTTTTAAAGAAAACAGAGGTGTTTTTTGCAAAGAGCCTACCTGTAGATTTTGGCCTCTAGCTCAGCGGCACCTAGGGAAACCTACCAAACCTGTGCATTTCTGAAAACTAGAGACCTAGGGGAATCCAAGATGGGGTGACTTGTGGGGCTCTGACTAGGTTCTTTTACCCAGACTCCTTTACAAACCTCAAAATTTGGCTAAAAAAACACATTTTCCTCACATTTTGGTGACAGAAAGTTCTGGAATCAGAGAGGAGCCACTAATTTCCTTCCACCCAGCGTTCCCCCAAGTCTCCCGATAAAAATGATACCTCACTTTTGTGGGTAGGCCTAGCGCCTGTGACAGGAAACGCCCCAAAACACAACGTGGACACATCACATTTTTTTAAAGAAAACAGAGGTGTTTTTAGCAAAGTGCCTACCTGTAGATTTTGGCCTCTAGCTCAGCCGGCACCTAGGGAAACCTACCAAACCTGTGCATTTTTTAAAACTAGAGACCTAGGGGAATCCAAGATGGGGTGACTTGTGGGGCTCTGACTAGGTTCTTTTACCCAGAATCCTTTGCAAACCTCAAAATTTGGCTATATAAACACATTTTCCTCACATTTTGGTGACAGAAATTTCTGGAGTCAGAGAGGAGCCACAAATGTCCTTCCACCCAGCGTTCCCGAAAGTCTCCCGATAAAAATGATACCTCACTTGTGTGGGTAGGCCTAGCGCCGGCGACAGGAAATGACCCAAAACGCAACGTGGACACATCAAATTTTTGGACAGAAAACAAAGGATATTTTTGCAAAGTGCCTACCTGTAGATTTTGGCCTCTAGCTCAGCCGGCACCTAGGGAAACCTACCAAATCTGTGCATTTTTTTAAAACAAGAGACCTAGGAGAATCCAAGATGGGGTGACTTGTGGGGCTCTGACCAGGTTCTGTTACACAGAATCCTTTTCAAACCTCAAAATTTGGCTAAAAAAACAAATTTTCCTCAAATTTTGGTGACAGAAAGTTCTGGAGTCAGAGAGGAGCCACAAATTTCCTTCCATCCAGCGTTCCCCCAAGTCTCCCGATAAAAATGATACCTCACTTGTGTGGGTAGGCCTAGAATCCGTGAGAGGAAACGCCCCAAAACACAACGTGTACACATACATTTTTTTAAAGAAAACAGAGGTGATTTTTGCAAAGAGCCTACCTGTAGATTTTGGCCTCTAGCTCAGCCGGCACCTAGGGAAACCTACCAAACCTGTGCATTTTTGAAAACTAGAGACCTAGGGGAATCCAAGATGGGGTGTCTTGTGGGGCTCTGACCAGGTTCTGTTACCCAGAATCCTTTGCAAACCTAAAACTTTGGCTAAAAAAACTCATTTTCCTCACATGTTGGTGACAGAAAGTTCTGGAATCTGAGAGGAGCCACAAATTTCCTTCCACCCAGTGTTCCCCCAAGTCTCCCGATAAAAATGATACCTCACTTGTGTGGGTAGGCCTAGCTCCCGCGACAGGGAATGCCCCAAAACGCAATGTGGACACATCACATTTTTTGAAAGAAAACAGAGGTGTTTTTTGCAAAGTTCCTACCTGTAGATTTTGGCCTGTAGCTCAGCCGGCCCCTAGGGAAACCTACCAAACCTGTGCATTTTTTAAAACTAGAGACCTTGGGGAATGCAAGATGGGGTGACTTGTGGGGCTCTGACCAGGTTCTGTTACACAGACTCCTTTGCAAACCTCAAAATTTGGCTAAAAAAACACATTTTCCTCACATTTTGGTGACAGAAAGTTCTGGAATCAGAGAGGAGCCACTAATTTCCTTCCACCCAGCGTTCTCCCAAAGTCTCCCGATAAAAATGATACCTCACTTGTGTGGGTAGGCCTAGCGCCTGTGACAGGAAATGACCCAAAATGCAATGTGGACACATCAAATTGTTGGACAGAAAACAAAGGATATTTTTACAAAGTGCCTACCTGTAGATTTTGGCCTCTAGCTCAGCCGGGCACCTAGGGAAACCTACCAAATCTGTGCATTTTTTAAAACAAGAGACCTAGGAGAATCCAAGATGGGGTGACTTGTGGGGCTCTGACCAGGTTCTGTTTCACAGAATCCTTTGCAAACCTCAAACTTTGGCTAAAAAAACACATTTTCCTCACATTTTGGTGACAGAA
The DNA here is from genome assembly GCF_031143425.1 of Pleurodeles waltl. Lineage (NCBI taxonomy): Eukaryota > Metazoa > Chordata > Amphibia > Caudata > Salamandridae > Pleurodeles > Pleurodeles waltl. The sequence goes on along the minus strand of NW_027150172.1, from coordinate 6,623 downwards.
AGTTCTGGAATCAGAGAGGAGCCACAAATTCCCTTCCTCCCAGCGTTTCCCCAAGTCTCCCGATAAAAATGATACCTCACTTGTGTGGGTAGGCCTAGCGCCCGCGACAGGGAATGCCCCAAAACGCAACGTGGACACATCACATTTTTTGAAAGAAAACAGAGGTGTTTTTTGCAAAGTGCCTACCTGCAGATTTTGGCCTCTAGCTCAGCCGGGCACCTAGGGAAACCTACCAAACCTGTGCATTTTTAAAAACTAGAGACCTAGGGGAATCCAAGATGGGGTGACTTGTGGGGCTCTGACCAGGTTCTGTTACCCAGAATATTTTGCAAACCTCAAGATTTGGCTAAAAAAACACATTTTCCTCATATTTTGGTGACAGAAAGTTCTGGAGTCAGAGAGGAGCCACAAATTTCCTTCCACCCAGCGTTCCCCCAAGTCTCCGGATAAAAATGATACCTCACTTGTGTGGGTAGGCCTAGCGCCTGTGACAGGAAACGCCCCAAAACACAACGTGGACACATCACATTTTTTTAAAGAAAACAGAGGTGTTTTTTGCAAAGTGCCTACCTGTAGATTTTGGCCTCTAACTCAGCCGGCACCTAGGGAAACCTACCAAACCTGTGCATATTTTTGAAAACTAGAGACCTAGGGGAATCCAAGATGTGGTGACTTGTGGGGCTCTGACTAGGTTCTGTTACCCAGAATCCTTTGCAAACCTCAAAATTTGGCTAAATAAACACATTTTCCTCACATTTTGGTGACAGAAATTTCTGGAGTCAGAGAGGAGCCACAAATTTCCTTCCACCCAGCGTTCCCCCAAGTCTCCCGATAAAAATGATACCTCACTTGTGTGGGTAGGCCTAGCGCCCGCGACAGGAAATGACCCAAAACGCAACGTGGACACATCAAATTTTTGGACAGAAAACGAAGGATATTTTTGCAAAGTGCCTACCAGTAGATTTTGGGCCTCTAGCTGAGCCGGGCACCTAGGGAAACCTACCAAATCTGTGCATTTTTTAAAACAAGAGACCTAGGAGAATCCAAGATGGGGTGACTTGTGGGGCTCTGACCAGGTTCTGTTACACAGAATCCTTTGCAAACCTCAAAATTTGGCTAAAAAAACAAATTTTCCTCAAATTTTGGTGACAGAAAGTTCTGGAGTCAGAGAGGAGCCACAAATTTCCTTCCACCCAGCGTTCCCCCAAGTCTCCCGATAAAAATGATACCTCACTTGTGTGGGTAGGCCTAGCGTCCTTGACAGGAAACGCCCCAAAACACAATGTGGACACATCACATTTTTTTAAAGAAAACAGAGGTGTTTTTTGCAAAGTGCCTACCTGTAGATTTTGGCCTCTAGCTCAGCTGGCACCTAGAGAAACCTACCAAACCTGTGCATTTTTGAAAAGTAGAGACCTAGGGGAATCCAGGATGGGGTGACTTGTGGGGCTCTGACTAGGTTCTGTTACCCAGAATCCTTTGCAAACCTCAAAATTTGGCTAAATAAACACATTTTCCTCACATTTTGGTGACAGAAATTTCTGGAGTCAGAGAGGAGCCACAAATTTCCTTCCACCCAGCGTTCCCCCAAGTCTCCCGATAAAAATGATACCTCACTTGTGTGGGTAGGCCTAGCGCCCGCGACAGGAAATGACCCAAAACGCAACGTGGACACATCAAATTTTTGGAGAGAAAGCAAAGGATATTTTTGCAAAGTGCCTACCTGTAGATTTTGGCCTCTAGCTCAGCCGGCACCTAGGGAAACCTACCAAATCTGTGCATTTTTTAAAACAAGAGACCTAGGAGAATCCAAGATGGGGTGACTTGTGGGGCTCTGACCAGGTTCTGTTACACAGAATCCTTTGCAAACCTCAAAATTTGGCTAAAAAAACAAATTTTCCTCAAATTTTGGTGACAGAAAGTTCTGGAGTCAGAGAGGAGCCACAAATTTCCTTCCACCCAGCGTTCCCCCAAGTCTCCCGATAAAAATGATACCTCACTTGTGTGGGTAGGCCTAGCGTCCTTGACAGGAAACGCCCCAAAACACAACGTGGACACATCACATTTTTTGAAAGAAAACAGAGGTGTTTTTTGCAAAGAGCCTACCTGTAGATTTTGGCCTCTAGCTCAGCGGCACCTAGGGAAACCTACCAAACCTGTGCATTTCTGAAAACTAGAGACCTAGGGGAATCCAAGATGGGGTGACTTGTGGGGCTTTGACCAGGTTCTTTTACCCAGACTCCTTTGCAAACCTCAAAATTTGGCTAAAAAAACACATTTTCCTCACATTTTGGTGACAGAAAGTTCTGGAATCAGAGAGGAGCCACTAATTTCCTTCCACCCAGCGTTCCCCCAAGTCTCCCGATAAAAATGATACCTCACTTGTGTGGGTAGGCCTAGCTCCCGCGACAGGGAATGCCCCAAAACGCAATGTGGACACATCACATTTTTTGAAAGAAAACAGAGGTGTTTTTTGCAAAGTTCCTACCTGTAGATTTTGGCCTGTAGCTCAGCCGGCACCTAGCGAAACCTACCAAATCTGTGCATTTTTTAAAACTAGAGAGCTAGGGGAATCCAAGATGGGGTGACTTGTGGGGCTCTGACCAGGTTCTGTTACCCAGAATCCTTTGCAAACCTCAAAATTTGGCTAAAAAAACACGTTTTCCTCACATTTCGGTGACAGAAGGTTCTGGAATCTGAGAGGAGCCACAAATTTCCTTCCACCCAGCGTTCCCCCAAGTCTCCCGATAAAAATGATACCTCACTTGTGTGGGTAGGCCTAGCGCCCGTGACAGGAAACGCACCAAAACACAACGTGGACACATCACATTTTTTTAAAGAAAACAGAGGTGTTTTTTGCAAAGAGCCTACCTGTAGATTTTGGCCTCTAGCTCAGCGGCACCTAGGGAAACCTACCAAACCTGTGCATTTCTGAAAACTAGAGACCTAGGGGAATCCAAGATGGGGTGACTTGTGGGGCTCTGACTAGGTTCTTTTACCCAGACTCCTTTACAAACCTCAAAATTTGGCTAAAAAAACACATTTTCCTCACATTTTGGTGACAGAAAGTTCTGGAATCAGAGAGGAGCCACTAATTTCCTTCCACCCAGCGTTCCCCCAAGTCTCCCGATAAAAATGATACCTCACTTTTGTGGGTAGGCCTAGCGCCTGTGACAGGAAACGCCCCAAAAACACAACGTGGACACATCACATTTTTTTAAAGAAAACAGAGGTGTTTTTAGCAAAGTGCCTACCTGTAGATTTTGGCCTCTAGCTCAGCCGGCACCTAGGGAAACCTACCAAACCTGTGCATTTTTTAAAACTAGAGACCTAGGGGAATCCAAGATGGGGTGACTTGTGGGGCTCTGACTAGGTTCTTTTACCCAGAATCCTTTGCAAACCTCAAAATTTGGCTATATAAACACATTTTCCTCACATTTTGGTGACAGAAATTTCTGGAGTCAGAGAGGAGCCACAAATGTCCTTCCACCCAGCGTTCCCGAAAGTCTCCCGATAAAAATGATACCTCACTTGTGTGGGTAGGCCTAGCGCCGGCGACAGGAAATGACCCAAAACGCAACGTGGACACATCAAATTTTTGGACAGAAAACAAAGGATATTTTTGCAAAGTGCCTACCTGTAGATTTTGGCCTCTAGCTCAGCCGGCACCTAGGGAAACCTACCAAATCTGTGCATTTTTTAAAACAAGAGACCTAGGAGAATCCAAGATGGGGTGACTTGTGGGGCTCTGACCAGGTTCTGTTACACAGAATCCTTTTCAAACCTCAAAATTTGGCTAAAAAAACAAATTTTCCTCAAATTTTGGTGACAGAAAGTTCTGGAGTCAGAGAGGAGCCACAAATTTCCTTCCATCCAGCGTTCCCCCAAGTCTCCCGATAAAAATGATACCTCACTTGTGTGGGTAGGCCTAGAATCCGTGAGAGGAAACGCCCCAAAACACAACGTGTACACATACATTTTTTTAAAGAAAACAGAGGTGATTTTTGCAAAGAGCCTACCTGTAGATTTTGGCCTCTAGCTCAGCCGGCACCTAGGGAAACCTACCAAACCTGTGCATTTTTGAAAACTAGAGACCTAGGGGAATCCAAGATGGGGTGTCTTGTGGGGCTCTGACCAGGTTCTGTTACCCAGAATCCTTTGCAAACCTAAAACTTTGGCTAAAAAAACTCATTTTCCTCACATGTTGGTGACAGAAAGTTCTGGAATCTGAGAGGAGCCACAAATTTCCTTCCACCCAGTGTTCCCCCAAGTCTCCCGATAAAAATGATACCTCACTTGTGTGGGTAGGCCTAGCTCCCGCGACAGGGAATGCCCCAAAACGCAATGTGGACACATCACATTTTTTGAAAGAAAACAGAGGTGTTTTTTGCAAAGTTCCTACCTGTAGATTTTGGCCTGTAGCTCAGCCGGCCCCTAGGGAAACCTACCAAACCTGTGCATTTTTTAAAACTAGAGACCTTGGGGAATGCAAGATGGGGTGACTTGTGGGGCTCTGACCAGGTTCTGTTACACAGACTCCTTTGCAAACCTCAAAATTTGGCTAAAAAAACACATTTTCCTCACATTTTGGTGACAGAAAGTTCTGGAATCAGAGAGGAGCCACTAATTTCCTTCCACCCAGCGTTCTCCCAAAGTCTCCCGATAAAAATGATACCTCACTTGTGTGGGTAGGCCTAGCGCCTGTGACAGGAAATGACCCAAAATGCAATGTGGACACATCAAATTGTTGGACAGAAAACAAAGGATATTTTTACAAAGTGCCTACCTGTAGATTTTGGCCTCTAGCTCAGCCGGGCACCTAGGGAAACCTACCAAATCTGTGCATTTTTTAAAACAAGAGACCTAGGAGAATCCAAGATGGGGTGACTTGTGGGGCTCTGACCAGGTTCTGTTTCACAGAATCCTTTGCAAACCTCAAACTTTGGCTAAAAAAACACATTTTCCTCACATTTTGGTGACAGAAAGTTCTGGAATCAGAGAGGAGCCACAAATTCCCTTCCTCCCAGCGTTTCCCCAAGTCTCCCGATAAAAATGATACCTCACTTGTGTGGGTAGGCCTAGCGCCCGCGACAGGGAATGCCCCAAAACGCAACGTGGACACATCACATTTTTTGAAAGAAAACAGAGGTGTTTTTTGCAAAGTGCCTACCTGCAGATTTTGGCCTCTAGCTCAGCCGGCACCTAGGGAAACCTACCAAACCTGTGCATTTTTAAAAACTAGAGACCTAGGGGAATCCAAGATGGGGTGACTTGTGGGGCTCTGACCAGGTTCTGTTACCCAGAATATTTTGCAAACCTCAAGATTTGGCTAAAAAAACACATTTTCCTCATATTTTGGTGACAGAAAGTTCTGGAGTCAGAGAGGAGCCACAAATTTCCTTCCACCCAGCGTTCCCCCAAGTCTCCGGATAAAAATGATACCTCACTTGTGTGGGTAGGCCTAGCGCCTGTGACAGGAAACGCCCCAAAACACAACGTGGACACATCACATTTTTTTAAAGAAAACAGAGGTGTTTTTTGCAAAGTGCCTACCTGTAGATTTTGGCCTCTAACTCAGCCGGGCACCTAGGGAAACCTACCAAACCTGTGCATATTTTTGAAAACTAGAGACCTAGGGGAATCCAAGATGTGGTGACTTGTGGGGCTCTGACTAGGTTCTGTTACCCAGAATCCTTTGCAAACCTCAAAATTTGGCTAAATAAACACATTTTCCTCACATTTTGGTGACAGAAATTTCTGGAGTCAGAGAGGAGCCACAAATTTCCTTCCACCCAGCGTTCCCCCAAGTCTCCCGATAAAAATGATACCTCACTTGTGTGGGTAGGCCTAGCGCCCGCGACAGGAAATGACCCAAAACGCAACGTGGACACATCAAATTTTTGGACAGAAAACGAAGGATATTTTTGCAAAGTGCCTACCAGTAGATTTTGGCCTCTAGCTGAGCCGGGCACCTAGGGAAACCTACCAAATCTGTGCATTTTTTAAAACAAGAGACCTAGGAGAATCCAAGATGGGGTGACTTGTGGGGCTCTGACCAGGTTCTGTTACACAGAATCCTTTGCAAACCTCAAAATTTGGCTAAAAAAACAAATTTTCCTCAAATTTTGGTGACAGAAAGTTCTGGAGTCAGAGAGGAGCCACAAATTTCCTTCCACCCAGCGTTCCCCCAAGTCTCCCGATAAAAATGATACCTCACTTGTGTGGGTAGGCCTAGCGTCCTTGACAGGAAACGCCCCAAAACACAATGTGGACACATCACATTTTTTTTAAAGAAAACAGAGGTGTTTTTTGCAAAGTGCCTACCTGTAGATTTTGGCCTCTAGCTCAGCTGGCACCTAGAGAAACCTACCAAACCTGTGCATTTTTGAAAAGTAGAGACCTAGGGGAATCCAGGATGGGGTGACTTGTGGGGCTCTGACTAGGTTCTGTTACCCAGAATCCTTTGCAAACCTCAAAATTTGGCTAAATAAACACATTTTCCTCACATTTTGGTGACAGAAATTTCTGGAGTCAGAGAGGAGCCACAAATTTCCTTCCACCCAGCGTTCCCCCAAGTCTCCCGATAAAAATGATACCTCACTTGTGTGGGTAGGCCTAGCGCC